>NC_037673.1:60904807-61198105 GCF_003255815.1 Theropithecus gelada
AAAAAAAAAAAAAAAAAAAAAAAAAAAAAAAAAAAAAAAAAGTATGTCATGTATCCATTTCGTTGTGAATAGTACAAAGAAAAAGATTTAAAAAATACCCTTCCAACATTTGAAACAACTATTTGGTTCACCAGTTACTCATGTTATTGAAAAACGAGTGTGATTCTCACATATGCCTTCATTGTTTCATTTTTAATTTACTCATTAATCCAAATGAAAATACCAACTGGCATTCTACATTCATTTGCAACTGTTGTTTGGTTATGTACACAAGAGTTCAGTAAAAATCAATAAAAGGGTTCTGTGCAAATCAATTGGCTACATTGAATTTATAATGAGTATCATACATTATTATGTATAAACTCTGTGCCACATTTTATATCAGTAAAATGGATTTTTTAAAACCCTGTGTATATATACACATATGTTTGTTTCAGAGAGTCCGTTGTTAAATATTTGCCAGAATCCCACTGAGTAATATGAAGATATTACAGATGCAGAAAGTTAATTCATAATTGAACAGGGTTCCTACAGGGCATTATGATTTTATTGCTAGGGAAGATCAGTAGTAAAGGATAAGGGTCGGTAAGAATCATTAAACAGTACAGAGATTAAAGTACAAAAGTAAATGTGACCAAAATCAGAATTTTGATTTCTAAATATGGATGATCATCACTGAATTAGGAGGCAAAAATGGTTATTACGAGTCCTAACTCTTCAAAGGCAATTTTGGCATAAACAGTTTTAGTATCAGAGGAAGGTGATGTCCCTAGGATATTGAGTGGCTTTTTATACCAGTAGTTTGCCTACTGAACTCAGGCATTCCAAACTGAATGTTGATGAATGTTCACCTAGTCAGGTAAAGAGACGGCACAAGAAACCCTCAGTACTTGCAGGAACTAAGTCAGTCTCTTTGCCTAATGCACAGAAGATATTCCAGTCCATTAGTCAGTACTGTGTAGAAATCCTGGATTATGTTACCTTCTCTACCAGCCTATTTCACATGGTTCCAAATTCTCTATATTTCAAGTCTTTATCTACAAAGGATTGCTGCCACTCTACTCCTTCTATTTCCTAAGGCAGTTATGAGTCTAAGTGAGAAAATATGGTGCGATCAATGTAAGACACTTAAATGAAAGGCACAAGACTAGTTCAAAGCGCTTTGCCTAGAGAAAGTATTAAGTGCTTTTACCTGAAAATAAAATACAGAAAGCTTTTGAGATAAAACTTAATTTTCTGTAGTTAACAGTGGGAAGTTAGTGTACCATTTATTGGTCCAGTATTAAGATTTAGGTGAATAAAAATCTAGCCTATATACATGACCCTTTTTTCATGTATCAAAAAGTAATATAGTTTTTTTTTTTTCCCCCAGAAATTGAGAGCTCTCTAATAGACTAATTGAAATTTGTAAACAAGGGCCACGGCAGCCTATGCACTCAGGTCACCCAGAGATTATGGAATTTATTAGACATCACTGGCATCTACAACATGGTGAAAGCTTTATTGTTCCTGGCACTCTGAGTGCAATTATTTTGATTTTTCTCTGAACTTTAAGGTATTAGCTTACACAACAAGGTATAATGTTCTAATCACAGTGTTTGACCTCTCCCACATCTACTAGTCACTCCACAAATGTTCCAATTGTCATTTGTTATGTCTAGCTGTTGTTGGAGAAAGCTTCCTAATTACATTGTCTAATTATCTTAACAAAATGCAAGGAAAATCTTTTTCAAAGAAGGGGAAAACTAGCAAAAATGAGAAAAGGACACTGATAGATATTTGTTAAAATGTTAACGCAGATGATAATTACAGAGACGTCTAGAAAGAGCTTTAAGAAGATAATCAAGACACAAGAGACAAAAATTATCAACCTCACTGACAACTGTTTGACTGTTAATAAAATATCATTTGCTAACAGAGAAGAAGTAAAAATTTTGAAAACTCATCAACGTTCTATAAAATGGAGGCCTTGAAATTCCCAACCTCACATAGCTGCTTTTTTAGAAAAGCATTTTAAAGGTTAACTGAGGTCCTGGATCACCAGATTGAAATCTTTCCTCTAAGATATGAGGTATTCCTTTTAAACTTCAGATTTAGCTGTGTCAGTGTGCAGGTGTGTGTATTAGGAAAGGATTAAACTAAATAATAAAAGCTTTGACCTGTGAGACAAAGCCCTGATATTCTTGTATCAAGCTGTCTCTCTCTAGATGGTAGAGTTAATAACATTTGTTTCTCTTGTGACAAAGATTGGATTCCCTGATTAATCTGACAAGGTCAGAATAAATCACTGTACTAAGAAGATGGAGTAGGAAAAAGAAGGTGTGTTTTCCAGCGTCTCAAAGATAGTAGCTTTGGCAAGAAGCAAAAGTTATCTTTTCTTCTTCAAGTTTTAAACGAAGTCAATATATTGGCAATCATTGTTTAAAAAATATATAAATAGGCATCATAGTCCATGTATCTTCTATTTACCTAAAGGTCAGTTTTCCACAGGAGAAAAGTTGGGAGCAGAAATAAGAGTTCAGATTTCCATCTGCCTACTATGTAGTTAGACAACTTTTCTGCCGAAGCCAGCTGAAGCAGCTCTCTTCCTCTGAGTTTCTCAAGAAGACAAATCAAACAAGGAAGTAGAAATCCAGCCTAATTAAAGTCGTGGCTGGAACTCAAAGAAGTACACTTGTGCACAGAATATAGTTGGAACAAAGCTTTTATTTCATTCTCCATACTACTAAATTTGAACCTCTCTTCTCAGAGCCTGACCTACTCCCCTTCAATATGACAATAAGACCCTTACACGTGAAGGGTATTACAAACAGTGTTCACAAAAAGCAGTTTTTCAAGCAGCCTCTGGTGCCGTTATCACTGCACTGCTCTAGATGAGTGAGAAGGTAGGCAGCAGCCTTTATGGTCTCAAGCCGTAGCAGTGTGGCTCTGCAAGCACAAGATCTTGATGTCCCCGTAGTAGCTTGTCATCTTTAACAAGATCTGGCTGCACCTCTGCGGGTGAATCTCACTCTGAACCCTTGGTACAAGTATCATATTCAACAGTCAGTCTATAAAACTCTCCAGCGTGGCCATCTGTTAGTCCTCAACAGAACAGGAAGAATGAATTTGAAGATGAAGCACTTCAATGGGAATTTTCTTCCCTGATTATCAATGGCATCATTTCCTTAAAGGTCTTTGTGGAGAGATAGTCCATATGGGCAGAGAAATGTCCACATACCAGTGTCTATACTCTACTTCTTAACCTGCAGTTATAGGTTTCGATTTTGGAAAGGTTTTAAAAAGCAATGCAGGCCCCTGGTTTCCTAGAGTAACTTACCTGTTGTTTTCTTCTGACTGCAAGAAAATAACAATAATGTTTACACTGGTGCCAAATCAACCCATAATACTGCAGATTATCTCCTTTCTTGAGTAGAGCATCTGAAAGGCTAATAGCCAGCAATACATACTCTCAAATCTCTGAGAACATTTCTCTATGAGGTTTGGAGAGCTGGTACTTACTTATTTTCTTTCAGAGATACAGACGCCCAAAGAGATGGCCTTAAGCTCGCTGAGCATGTGGGATGAATACTCACAATAGTTAACATATGGCACTCCATTAGGCTGTCATTTCAAAAATGCAATAATGGAATTATCTTCTTTGGAGGTATGTCTTAAGTCACTGTATAAGAAATAGAGAGTGGATAGCTTCCACATTCCTCTCCAAAGCAATAGCTGCATTTCAGATGTGGCTGAAATAAGCAACTGATGGTCTGCCACCTGCACAGCAACCAACATTTCCTGGGATATGAGATAGCCACAGAAGTTGCTAAGGGGGAAATAACTCCACCATTCTGGCATAATAGTGGAGTTCAGGGTGCTAATCTGAGGCATATGTTTTCACCTGCCAACAATAAGTACACCTTTGTGGGAAGAGTGTTCTGACCCCTAACAGGGATCTAGTTTGAGCTGAGGTAAAGTTGAGAAGACCCAGGAACACCTCTGAAGGAATCAAGGTACCCTTTTTCACCTTCACTTCTGTGTCACCCTATGTGTTACCAAAGCAGCAGCAATTCTGCTTGAAGTTTACAACATGAAAATGCTGCCTGAGTTCGTAGCCTGCCGACCCACCTGTAGATTTCAGACCCTAACTGTTGCAACAGTGACCCTTCCTGTACTTCCAGCCTATACATTTCACACTCACTGACCCCACAATCACATGAACCAAGTCCTTAAAATCTTTCTCTCTCTCTGGATAGATAATAGATAGATAGATATTCCATTGGTTCTTTTTCTCTGGAGAAGGCTAATACACATGAGATTATATCAATTCCTGTTTTGTTACACAGAGCTCTAATAATAAGCAAATGTAAATATGGAATGCAAATAAAAAAGAATGGCTTTTATTGGAGCATTAAAAAGTGCCTGATGCAGTATTTATATTTGACATAAGTTTTCTCACTGAAGTTAAAACAGCCACTCCTTTTATAAATAAGGAAAGAGATTAGAGGGTTTAAGTAACTTTCTAAAGGGTATTCAATATGGAACCTGGATGTAAGGTTTCTAAAGCTTGTGCTGTCTAAAACATTACATTTCTGTTAAACTTTAAAACATCTATATTCTCAATAAACCAACTTTCTTGTTTAAAAAGTGATGGAAATATTGATAAAGCTTACAGAGAAAATAATAATCAAGAGAAAATAATTGGTAATTGTAAATCATTTTAACATGCAGGGCATGATGAAAAGAATCAATACAAATAACTAATCATTCATCTCATTGCAATTTGAATCTACTCAAGGATCTGTACTGTATTATCTGTACTGTATTATTTAAACTTAGAAACATAGGCCATCAGTGCTTTATATTGTTTGATTCTGTGCAATTATAATTGAGTCAGATTCACAACTTTAAAAAAGTCATCTAGAAGTTAATATTCTGAAATTAATGGTATCCTGCAGGATAAGATAACATCAATATTATCAGCTATTTATAGTCAAGACAAAGTTTACAATTTACCATTATCCCTTGGTATACTCTGGGGATTGGTTCCAGGACCATCCTCACATACCAAAATCCTTACACACTCAAGTCTCAAAAATCAGCCCTGCAGAACTATATACAGGAAAAGTTGACTCTCCTTATATGCAGGTCTTACATCCAGCAAATATTCAAATACTGTATTTTCTTTCTTTTTTTAAACATGGGGTCTAAAAGATGGGGTCTCTTAGAGACAGGGTCTCATTCTGTTGCCTACGTTAGAGTGTAGTGGTCTGATCATAGCTCACTACAGCCTCAAATTTCTGGGCTCAAGGGATCTTCCTGCTTCAGTCTCCCAAGTAGTTGGGACTATAGTCATGTCACCAATTCCAGCTAATTTTTAATTTTTTTTGCAGCAGGGTCTTGCTATGTTGCCCAAGTTGGTCTTGAGCTCCTGGGTTCAAGGCCTCCTCCCACTTCGGCTTCCCAAAGCACTGATATTACAGGTATGAGCTACCAAGTCTGGCCCTAATACTGTATTTTCAATCTACTTTTGGTTATAGACAATTCTGCTTTTATGTGGACCCACACAGTTCAGACCCATGCTGTTCAAGGGTCAACTGTAGAAGTTATTTTTGTCAGCTTAAATGACAAGCGTGTTCCAGAATAGGGATTCCTACTTCTACCTTCTCTATTTTTAAACTATTTCTATTAGAAATGACCATTTCTAGCTTAGAAGTTGAAGGCATAATTGTAAGAGATGTCCTGCCAATTGTCTGTGTGATATGGGGATAGTTATTTAATTTTTCTATAGTTTTATCCTCTGTAAAGTTGGAATCAAAATAGCCCCTATCTCAAGGGATTGTCATGAAAATTAAATGTAATAAAATATTTAAATCATGGAATTCAATAACTAACATAGAAAATAATCAACCAATATTAACTATTATGATCATAGCAGACACTTATGTGTAATGAGTGTGCATATATTTATCAACTAATCTTCACAATAACTTGCTGAGCTTGGTAAGTGATGACAACCCCATTTCACTAACAACAAAACTGAGGCACACAGAGGTTAAGTTTCCAAGGTCTTATAGCTAGTATCAAATGGAATGTTAAACCCATCAATCTGGCAGGAGTCCATCCACTTCTCACTTTAAGGTATAATATTTAATTTGTTCTCTTACTTCTAAACACCCAGCACACATCTATGATCTTTGTGGAAACTCAATTTAGCTTCACTAATAAGTTACTTCAGCTTCAGGCTAGGCAAACTTCTTCGATAAAGCAAGCCACACTATTTATTTTGACAATAACTTCTAAAGAAGAATTCAGAATATGTAGTGTTATAAACAAGGTGTATTTGTAGTAATAGGCGACAATATCAGAAAGCCTTCCTGTAGCAGAAAAGCCAGGACCCAGAGTTACTGAATCTTGAGGCTAGCAACTTGACTTTCCCCAGAGATAGAGCCTTGGCTATCACCATCTACCCCCAAGCCCTGCTTTCTGTCATGAGCAGACAAGGCAAATGATTTAACCACAGAAGAGTCAAATTGTCATAGGGAGTTAGGATGACTCAAATTATGTTTTCTTATTTATTTAGAAGCCATGGAAATAAGGATCACTGGTCATGTTCAAGGGGGGATCTTTTTGAGGGAATGATTAGCCTCAGATTGTATGCGCTTTGAAGCAAAAACTTTTTTTCTTCTTCTAATGAGAATATTCTGTTCTCAGCTATAGCTTACATGAACTAAAATCTTTAGTTTTCTTGTCTGCAAATTGGATAAAATAATATATGCCTTATTGTTTTGTGAGATAATTTTAAGGATCAAATTTACTTTTTTATTTTTGCAAACACTTAAGTGTTCTACAATTGTCAGGAAGTATAATCAGAGTAAATGCTTATGAGATGCAATATTAAACTGAAATTAGAGACTTTCCAGATAATAATACTCTAAACCACCCTCCCCCTCATATTATTACAGATGCAAATACTAAGACTCTGTGAAGCTAATATACAAAGTACTTAGAGAGCCGTCACTGGCATGTAGAATTCCATAAAATCCCATAAGCTCCACTAATTTAAATATTTAAGAAGGTGAATTTCCATTCTTTCTGAGATATTAAAGAAGGCAAAAATTAAAGTGATTTTTTTAAGTTAGCTGTAATGGAGACTTGCCCTCCTTTATTAAAAAAACTGGCCATACATTCTCAATGTGATTGCCATTCTATATGAAGGAGGTCCTTTCAATAAAAAGCATCAGAGAAATCATACTCAGGAAACCTAGTGAAGCCATGGATGAATTTGAGCAAACAGGGCAATGCAGGAATACGAGGGCTCATATCTGGCACTCACTTGTTAACTTTCCATACTGTGGAAAGAGCAGAGAGTTACGAAACTATCAAAACAATACGATTCATAAGTTAAGGAAGCCAATGCACATGCCACAGTATTTTAATGCAAAAGACAAAGAGTTTGGTGAAAAATAAATAAAGATAAGCTGGCATAACTGAAGTTGAAGCTAACATATATGTATCAATCAAATTTGGGCAAACAATGCCAATACAAATACTATGTGTGAAATTTGAGAGATAAATGTCTCTTTTCCATCTCAGGAAATGTTTCAGAGATTAGTGCTATAGCTAACATACTTCAACAAGTGGCACTATACGATAAGGAAATTACAAACGTTATAATGCTTTTTCATCATAACAAATGAGTAAGAAATACTACTAAGCAGGTAAAACTTAGTGTCATAATAAGTAAGTGACATGTGGCTGTGTGAAGCACAAAGCAATATTTAATCTCCAATGACACTTTTCCTGATAGTGCCAAACAAGCTGCTGTCACTGAGATCAAAATAATGTTTTCAAATACCTCCAAAACTCTATTCTACAAATATCCATGAAACTTACATTTAAAATAATAAATTTCAGGGAATAGATGTAAAATGCAAAAGTTGACTTGCTTTGAGCTCCTGCCTGCTCATAGAGTGTGGGCAGGAAGACAAGATATGAATTTGTTGTGGGTTCTAGAGTACCAAGGGGTGATGAGTAAAATTGCCATCACCTCCTCCATACCATCACCAATGTGTATTTTCTTCCTTGTAACTTCCAAAGCTTAGATTATGAGCTATGCTTAGAAATTCTGATTATGTATCATCAAAATAATAACAATAACACAGAGAAAACATCCACCTGATGGAAAAATGAAGCTCTAATGGGAGTGACGAAATCATCACAGGCACTCTTCAAATGGCAGAAACTCAGAAGGGTACTCCTACTTGCAGCATCTTGACATTTATACTAGCCTATAAGCAATCAATGTAAATCCAGTGTATTTTATATGCCCACCTCTGTGTCAACCACTGCATGGGATAAAAAAAATACTATAGAAGACCCTCTACTTCAGCGAGTTTATAATTGTTTGGAAAGATCATGACTCACATCATGAAATAACAAAAAACAATGCAAGACACAATATTGTTAAAATGTGAAGATGTGTCTCAGACCACAATGTGGGTGTTTCAGGGAGCTGGAAATCAGCAAGGGCTGGAGAAGTCAAAGAAGGAAACGTATACATCGGAAACTTGAGTCTACATAAAGGAAGGGAAAATAAAGGGATAAATGAAGGTGAAATAAAATATTTTCTTTATGCATAATTGACCTAAAATATAACTGTGTTTAAGGCAATAGCAGTAGCAATGTATTGGTGATCATTGCATATGGGTAAGAAAAATGAATGACAACAATGGTGTAAAAGAGGAGAAGGAAGAATTGGGAATAATATAAGTTTCCTATACTACATGTGAAGCAGTAGAGTGCTATTTGAAAGTAGATTTAAATTAGTAAAAAATGTGTATTATAAACTCTAGGGTAACTACAACTTTTTTAAAAAGTGTAATTGATAGGTTTAGAGAAGAGAGAAAATGTAATGCTACAGAATGTGCAATTAAAACCAGAAATGATAGAAAAATGGGGAAAAAATAAGGCAAGTACAAAAAAAATTACCAAACAGGAGACGTGTGGTTTTTATGGCTTTTAGACATTACTTTAATAGTAGTTGGCAGAGTTTTTATGATTTCCGTGGGTAACCCTTAAGCACCAGTATTTGGAATACTTTGCTTGGGAGTGACAGTTCTCTCACTTATTTCTCTCTTGATCATTTGTTTAATTTCTTTAGCGAGAGCAGTCTTGCCTTCTTCCCATGGGGTAAACACTTATTCCCACCAATGCATTGGGAAAGGATAGACAGCTTGACTTCCACGTACAGACCTTTCATTAAACTTTAGGAGATAGCTGACTATGACTGTCTAAATCTATTAGAACTTAAGCTCCATGTGGGTAGGAATCTTGTATGTTTTGTTCAGTGATATACCCCAGATCCTAGAAAGGTGCTCTCCATATATGTGTGTTAAATAAATGAATCTGAAGACATTCCAACAGGCCAACAAGAGCATTTTTTCCAACTACTTTCCCATCCTCCCTCTTGCTGCACATCCCATTCTCTACTCTCCAACTTCCTTATAACTGGAGAAAGAGAGCTGATACTTCAAATAACAAAACTACTCTCCATTTTAAATTCACCTATAGCATCAATAACTGTGTCAGATGCTTTACATGTGTTCTATCTATTCCTTAACAACAACAACAACAAAATACAAAAACCCTGTGAGGTCCTTATTGCTATCTTAGGTTTAAAGTTGAGGATATGTGCTGAGAGGTAAAATGAGTCACTTGCCCCTAGGCCACAGCTGGGAAGTTCCAAACTAGATTTCTCTCTGACCAGTACTAGTTTCAGAAACATGCATATGAAACCAATGTATACAAATTTATGCTTATTATATATTTTATATATACACATACATTAATGTATATATGTAAAAGGTTTTTTATATATGTATATATGTACATAAAGGCTTTACAGATAAAATGAATCTGAGGGTGGAGAGTAAGATTTCTGTAAGATTTACAACAATAACAGAGTTTGGATACAGGTGTTAACAACAGCAGCAGCTGCCAGACTGTGAAGGAGAGCTAGCTGCTTGGGTGTCAATTGATGCAAATCACTGCAGCTGCTGGGACAGCTATAGCAATATCTCTGCAATGACTAAGCCAGGCTTGAAACAAGAAGGGAAAATGAAGAATGCAAATTAATCTGAATGGTTATTGATTCACAGGTACTAATGATGATGAAGAATAAAAGAAAAGAATAATCTGTCAAATAAAAAATTCAGTATTTGCTTGGGAAAAAAAGGATCTATTTTCTCTTATTACAAAACAGCAAACTCTTTACTCCAGAAATTTAGTTACTAATCATTTCCATCAGGATTGTAAACAAATGGAGCATTGTTTAAATCATGTAAACAAAAGCATATCTCTAGGATGACTAATGATGTTTGCAAGAGGAAAAGGACCAAAGTCTCCAACCTATAATATTTTTACCATAGTTCTCATCCTATTACCCAAATAAGGCCAGTTTACAGAACAGTCCTGAAGACCTCACATTATAAAATAGTACACAGAATTCATGTTGCAAACTAAGACTGAATTTTAATTCATGCCTACATTTCTCATTTGGCCTCAAAAGTGACCCAACAAATGATCTATCCCTGAGAATAACCCATGTGCTAAGGAACAGAATGTGTATTCTGTACCTGTTGGATGAAATATTTTATAATTATTTATTAGATCCACTTGGCCTGTAGCGCAGATTAAGACTGATATTTCTTTGTTGATTTTCTGTCTGAAAGATTTGTCCAGTGCTGAACCTTGGGTGTTGAAGTCTCCAGCTATTATTGTACTAGGGCCTATCTCTCTCTTTAGCTCTAATAATATTTGCTTTATAGATCTGGGTGCTCCAGTGTTGGGCACATATATATTCACAATTATACCTTCTTGCTGAATTGACCCTTTATCATTATATAGTGACCCTCTCTCTTTGTCTCTTCTCATAGTTTCGGTCTTGAAATCTATTTTGTCCAATGTAAGTATAGTGACTCCTGCTCTTTTTTGGTTTCCATTGGCAAGGAATATCTTTTTCCATCCCTTTATTTTTAGTCTATGTGTGTCTTTATAGGTGAAGTGTGTTTCTTGTAGGTAACAGATCAATAGGTCTTTGGATAGATTTTGTTTTCATCCATTCAGCCAGTCAATGCCTTTTGATTGGAGAGTTTATTCTATTTACGTTCAATGTTATTATTGATAAGTAAGGACTGAACTTTGTCATTTTGTTATTTGTTTTTTAGATGTTTTGTTGTCTTCTTTCTTCTTTCTTTTTTTGCTGTCTTTCTTAGTGATGGTGATTTTCTCTGGTGATATGATTTACTTTCTTGCTTTTTCTTTTCTGTGTATCCATTGTATGTTTTTTGGCTTGAGGTTACCATGAGGCCTGCAAATACTATCTTAGAACCCATTATTTTAGCCTGATAACAACGTAAAACTATTTGCATAAACAAACAAGCAAAAAGATAATAAAAACTCTACACCTTAAATTTGTCCTCCTGCGTTTAACTTTTTGTGGTTTCTATTAATATCTTATTGTACTATGTCTTGAAAAGTTGTTGTAGTGGTTATTTTTGTTTGGTTCATCATTTAGTCTTTCTACTTAGGACAAGAGTAAATTATACACCATGGTTACAGTGTGTTTTTCTGTGTACTACTATTACCTATGAGTTTTATACTTTCAGGTGATTACTTACTGCTTATTAATGTGCCTTTCTTTCTGATTGAAGTATTCCCTTTAGAATTTCTTGTAGGACAGGTCTGGTGTTAATGGAATACCTCAGATTTTGTCCAGTATAGTCTTTATTTCTCCTTCATGTTTGAAGGATATTTTTACCAGATACACTTTTCTAGAGTAAAAGATTTTTTCCCTTCAGCACTTTAAATATGTCATGACACTTTCTACTGGCCTGTAAGGTTCCACTGAAAAGTCTGCTGCCAGACATATGGGAGCTCCATTGTATGTTGTTTCATTCTCTCACTGCTTTTAGGATTATTTCTTTATCCTTGACCCCTGTGAGTTTCATTATTGAATGCCTTGATATAGTCTTCTTTGGGTTGAATCTGTTTGGTGTTCTATAACCTTCTTGTACTTGGATATTAATATCTTTCTGTAGGTTTGGTAAGTTCTCTCATTATTCCTTTGAATAAACTTTCTAGCCCTATCTCTTTTTCTACCTCCTCTTTAAAGCCAGTAACTCTTAAATTTGCCTTTTTGAGGCTATTTTCTAGATCCTTTAAGCACACTCTTGTTTTTTTTTCTTTTGTCTCCCTCTGAATGTATATTTTCAAATAATCTGTCTTCAAGCTCATTAATTCTTTCTTCTGCTTGAGCAGTTCTGCTACAAAAGGACTCCGATACATTCTTCATTATGCCTATTGTATTTTTAAACTCTAGAATTTCTGCATGATTCTTTTTAATTATTTCAATCTCTTTGTTAAATTTATGATAGAATTCTGGATTTCTTTCCTGTGTTGTCTTGAATTTATTTGAGTTTCCTCAGCACAGCTATTTTAAATTCTGTCTGAAAGGTCACAAATCTCTGTATTTCCATGATTGGGTCCTGGTTTCTTATTTAGATAATTGGTGATGTTTTCCTGGATAGTGTTGATGCTAGTAGATATTCTTCATGGTATGGGCATTAAAGAGTTAAATATTTATTGTAGACTTTACTGTCTGGGCTTGTTTGTACCCATTCTTTTGGCCATACTTTCCCAATATTTGAAAGGCCATGGGTATTGTGATCTAAGCTGTATCTGCTTTAGGGGACACCCCAAGCCCAGTAACACTGTTGATCTTATAGACTCATAGAGGTACCACCTTGACGTACAAGATCCAGAAAAATTCTCTGAATTACCAGGCAAAGACTCTTATTCTCTTCACTTACTTTATTCCAAACAAACAGAGTCTCTCTCTGTTCTGAGCCTCCTAAAGCTGACAATGGAGTGATACAAGCACCCCTGTGGCCACCATTATTATGACCATGCTGGGTCAGACCTAAAGCCAGCACAGACCTTGGGTCCCACCCAAGGTCTGCAGTAACCACTCCCTGGCTATAGTCTGTGTTCTCACAAGGCCCTGGAGCTCTACAATCAGCAGGTGACAAAGCCAGACAGGCCTGTGTCCTTTCATTCAGAGCAGAAAGGTCTCTCATATCTCAGATGGGTCCAGACGTGCCTTCCAGGAGTAATGAACTAGAGTAAAAAACCTTAGAAACCTACCTGGTATCTATTGTACTGTGGCTGAGCTAGGACTCAAACTACAAGGCACAGTCCTTCCCATTCTTCCCTCCCCTTTCCAAAGGCAGATGAGCCTCACCCCATAGCCACCACCACCACAGGACAGAGTGAGTACTTCCAGACTATCACTGATGTTCCCTTAAGGCCCAAGGGCTCTTCGGTCAGCTTGTGGTGAATGTTGCCTGGCCTGGGACTCACCCTTAAGGGGAGTGGGCTCCCCTCTGGCTCAGGTCAGGTCTAGAAAACTGTCTAAGGGTCAAGTCCTGGAATTAGGGATCTCAAGATTCCACTTTGTCTTCTAGCCCCCTGTACCCATGCTAGTCCGTATGGTGCAAGACAAAGTTCCCTTTACTTTTCCCTCTGTTTTTCTCAAGCAGGGGTTTTGCCCTGTACCCACTATGGCTGGTAATGTACTGAGTCTCACCTGAAGCCAGCAAGTCTCAGAGGCTCACCCAAGGCCCTCGATGGAGTATTGCTGCTGGTTATTCAGGGCCTAGCCACTCTTCAGTTAGCAGATGATGAATGCTGCCAGGACTGGGCTCTTTCCTTCAAAGAAAAAGGTTTCCTTCTGGCCCAGGATGTGTCTAGAAATGTTGTCTGGGAGCTAGGGCCTGGAACAGGGGCCTCATGACTCAGACCCGTGGCTAATCCTGCTATGACTGAGCTGGTATCCCAAGGTGGAAGACAATGTCTTCCCCACTTTTTCCCTCTCCTGTCTTCAAGCGGAAGGAAAGGATCTCTTTTGGAGCCATGCGATATACAGCCTGGGGTTAGGGACAGGGTGATGTTAGCACTCCCTTAGCTGCCTTGGTAGTGTCTCAGTAGCTCAGGTGCCCCTCCTCCCTCCAAGTCCAATGTCTCTGGGCCTAGTTTAGCACTAGAACTTGCTTAAGAGTTTCAGTCCTTATGGCCTGGACTGCCTTTCAAATTTACTTGGAGACACAGAGCACTGTAGCCCTTCAGTGGTGAGGTTTGTGGGAACTCAAGTTCTGACCTGCTGGCATCCTCAATTACCATTCAGCTAGGGCTGGTTTATATGCTCCCTCTGTGGGTGGGTATCAGCTGAGCTTGGTTGGCTTTTTCTCTCTGCTCTGACAGGACAGAACTGAGTTTAATGCCTCACACTTGCTCTGCTCTCTCTCCCCCAGCACTCAGAGACACTCTACATAACATGCTGCCAATGCAGAGGTTAGGGAGGGGTGATATCGGTGACTCAGGATTGCTTTTTCTATCTCTTCAGTGCCTCTTTCAGTGATATAAAGTTAAAACTAGGTACTATGAGTGCTTATCTGATTTTTGGTTCTTATGAAGGTGTTTGAGTGTGTGTGTGTGTGTGTGTGTGTGTGTGTGTGTGTAGATAATGGCTGTTAACTTGGTGTCCTTGTGTAGGGTGGGGACTATGGAGCCTTCTATTACACCATCTTGCTCCTCACCCATTTTTTTAAAGCTACTTCCTAACCATGCTTGGAGGGAAATGATAAAATGAATCATTAAGAGTTTTACTTTTTCTTTCTTCAATTTCATACAGGAAACCAAGCCAAACACATAAGTAAATGGCAAACTATGTAATTGACTCAGAATCAGATGGAAAACTATATTTCAATACAGTTTCTGTAATTAAGTTTCTCTCTGCCAAGAAAATATCTGAGCATATGATATGATCCTTATCAAAACCCAGCAAGCTGAAGTGGGGGAAGGAGGTAAAAATGTGTTGAACCTCAGTTTTGAAAATAATATTCAAAACAAAGCTTTAAAGAATCATTTTATTCTTATACTATATGCACAATATCTCAGAAGTGTTTCACTATACTAGAAATGCTAACATATTTTGAAGTTTCTTGGAACAAAGTCCCTTCTTTATTTCAATGCTGACACATGAATATAAGAGAACTCCACCTTTCCCTTGAAAGCCTCTTGTGTACAAGACTGGAAGAGTTCTAGTACTGCTGAGTTCTATTCTCTTTGCTAATATTGGTTTATTATCTTATAAAAGAGAGTGAAACAAACCATAAAGACTCATCCAACTTCTAACTGGATTTTCAAGAGTGCCACATATTAAGTGGAATATAACTAGACAGCAGCAGAGAAACTATTCTTCGGTTTAACTATAATATTCATTTTTATCTTGTCTTACTGGTTAGGTTGGGACAAAAAGTACTAAAGGAAATAAGTAACTTAATATCATACAGTGGGGTTTCTTTTATTGTAATTTCTATGAGCGAAATAAATTGCAAAACACTTTTTTTAGGAGGTACATCAGATTCATTATTACTTTTGTTTTTCTTGGTCAAATGTTCATATTTCTTTTTGCAAGTAAATATAGTTGAAGACAAGTGTAGGGGAGCTTAGCTAAGTAGAACCAGGGGTTCTAGGTAAGGTATCAAGTATGACACTAATAATCTGGTGGTATATGAAGCCTAAGAGTATAAAACTGTTTCTGACCTCAGAAAGAAGAAGAACGACATAAATTGTTCTTGCAATAGCAGAGTCTCCACCTCATTCCTTATTGACTGGACATAAAACATCATATTCCTAAATTGCCTAGTAACTAAGGAAATAAGATAGTAGACTTTTTAACACAAACTGCATAGGGACTTCGACAAATTTTCAGATTCAAAATCAGGCATTGATTTATTTAAGCTAATCAGCATCTACTCTAAGTTGATTGTCTCAGAGATGAGTAGTTCTATCAATTCAAGCTAACTAGATACAGGTCCAGAACTTTTGTTTGACTGTTACAGGGAAAGTGGACCTATGACTATTATATAGGAACACGAGAGAATATGATATCTGAAGCTGCTGTACACATCCCTGCTACTACATCAGAGGACCTGTTTAATAACAAAGTTAATGCAAAAAAGACAACAGAGTTGAGTCAAGAAATTAATAGAACTGGGTTCTCGTGACATGATTTGATCCCCTTGCTTTATCTAAGGCAGCTCTACTCTTGGGATTCCAAATATCTAAGACAACAAAAAGCCTTTCGCTTAAGCTATTTTGGGTTGGTTTTTCTGCTACTTGCCATTAAAATCTTTCTTATGTATACAAAAGTTTAATAAGGAAAGAATGTAAGTAAATATAGGGAAGTGGTTAGGAAATTGTTAACTGAAATTTTGGTTCCTCCAATGAATTAGAAAACTAGACCATGTGCCAAGGGTAAGATAAAAGTATAATAGCAGGGCGATTGTTTGAGTCTGCAGCCACTAAGAGAGGTATAACTGGGCAGTTATTGCAAGCCCAGCTGAGATACAGGACCATGAATTTGTAGCAACACAAATTTATATAATTGTTTTATTTTTGCCCAGTAACATTCAGACTCTGGAATATAGAAACAAATTATTCACATAGCTAGATTGTTACAAGGCTGGAGTTTCACAGGGGATGACTGAAGAAAAAAACAAAAGATAATTGAAATTTAAAGACCAGAAAAATCTAGCTTAGATAAAAGAAAAGGAATTCGGAAAACAATATGTTGGCAGATAGATGATTTGGGATTCAAATTTAGGTATGCTGTGAATAATAGTAAGATAGCTAGTATAATCATGTCTGAATAAGAAACATATGGAACACACTGGGTAATTATAGGAGTGTTTAGTAAATCCACTATTTGCAAATGTTTTTGCATAGGCAGGATGTATAGAAACCCTAGGAACAACACAGTTCATAAAGGTTGACAACAGCAGGGTACATTTACCATACCGAAACATGAAGAGGTCAGTGGAGGAAATAATTATCAGAGTCAGGAATGGACACTTATATTGGAAGGGCCTCCTGATAATTTAGAGCAACCTTGCATGAAGGGTGCAGGGGGAATAAGTGCCCTTATTTCATTCTTTATCCTCTCTCTAATCTGCTGATTCCCCATGTGTGAGCCAAACTGGAAGCCAGACAGCAAGGGAGCTCATCACTAATGGGTCCATTTAGGTTAAACATATGGGGAACAGAGAAGGGTAAAAAAGATTGGATCAAAGGTCCAAAGGGGCAAGCAAAACATCCTCAGCAGAGGTTTAACATTTAGAAATGGGCTGTTGTGAAGGATTGGAAGTTTCTATATCTAATTTTAGGTAGATGACTAAAGTGGGATAGACTAGATGACCACTGCAATTGATAAGGCCTGGGTATTGTTAGGCTCAAAGATTGTGTGCTTGGCCAGAGCTGCTAGCAGAGGCACAGCTATGGTGAGTTTCTGCTTATTTAAAACAATCCATAAGGAACTTTTAGAAAAATAAATAAACAGAGCTTAGGTATACAGATGTTTTAAAGTATTGGCAAATAGACCTTTTGTTGTTTAAATCCAGACTTTAGGTCTTGAGAGCTAGAATAGATATTAGCTAGTCACTAGAGGGTGATACAACCACAGGCCTTATAGATCTAAATGACCTTCCAATACCCCCAACATGATTACCACTTGCTCTCTAAACTCCTTCCTGGCTGTTTTTTACATAAGCTCACATCAGAGTGATGGGTTTCAGGAATTCAGATTGTGAATTCAACCTATGATTAGTGTATTTTCTCAATAAACCGATATCATGGGGATAATATCATTTCCTGTACTAAGGTGGAAAAAACCTCACAGAAACATTAAGACCTAAAGGTTAAAATTTTAAAATTAGGTGTCTCTGGAACACCTTCTCTAGGAATCAATGTTTCTTCAAGACTCCAAAAGGGAAAGAATCATGCTCAAAAAATAATATGGTCTTAATCAGTAGATCAGTAGAAAGGTGGGGAAAAAAAAATCTAGTCAATGATCTAGAGGAAGGATAATCTCCTCAAAAGACAAGTTAATAAAATGAATGTCTAGGAAGATACGACTATGACTGGAGCAGGAAGAAATCTAATAGCAGGAAAGGAGGCTCTCAGAAAGTGCAACAGCATAGCTACCCCGGACAGAAATGCATGCAGGGAAACCCAACCCCCTGCGGCAAGAAAGGAGGATGCAGAAGAAAATGTTGTTGCTTCCTTGCAGTAGCACAGGTTATTGTCTAAGCCTGGGGAATTCCAAGCTGGAGAAAAGACCAGGTGTAAACTTGGGGCACATGGCCGAGAGTGTTGGCCCTAAGTGGGCCTCTTGGGACTCTAGCTGTGGCGGCAGCAAAGGCAGGTTCATTTACTTCAGGCATTTGCTGAGGGGGAGATATTGATTGAGATAAATGTAGATATTAGGAAGCAAATCCCTAAGAGGAAGAATCCACAGGACTTAAAGCAGGAGACAATAGCCACTGTAGAAAGAGCTTAAAAATCCTTTGGGATTCTATTGGAGATGGAAAACCAGAGAGGAGGAGAAGAGAGGAGAGGGAGACAGGAAGAGTTAGGGAGAAAGGGAGAGATAGAATCATCTTTTTAAGAGGAATCCTGATTTCTTTGAGCAACGAGCTGAACCTGCAAACAGTTTTTACATTTAGCATTTTTCTCTTTTCATTTTGCACCATACAGACCTCAGGATTTACCCTGGTTTCAATATATAGATGGAGGGAAATATTCACAGAACAGACTAGTAATTTAGGACACAAATAAATTAGTTGGAGCCAGTTAGACAAAGGACAAGATATTATCACATAGCTCATGGCAGGTGGAAACAATAACAAGTTCCTATTTTGTCAGATCCCTATTGACTTCAATAGGGATGGTACCATGCTTAAAGGGTGAAGAAGAGACTTGATGCCAGTGAAAACACATAGGGTTTATTGAGGGCACGTACATGCAGAGCAGTTCAGTGGCAGCGGGCTAGACAGGAGAACCAGAACAGCTTGTAAAAAGCATGCAGTTTATATAACATTTTCACTTAGCACCCTCTCCCTAGCAACCTCCACTGACAACCTCCATTCAACCCAAACAAAGGGCCTCAATCTCTTGTCTGGCCCACATTCCAGGGGATAGGCCAGCGCTTCAGATGTTTGTTCCTCATAGATAAGGAAGGAACCTCCAGGTTGGTCACTCCTGAGTTTCTTAGCTCAGAACTCTGAACACATACTCTTCTTAGATAATTCTTATCAGGGTATGCTGAAGTTATTGCTATCAGGTGCATCTGCTATACAGTCCTAGACTTTTGATCACACACAGACTTATCTTACCTGCCCTAGAACAGTTAAAGGAAAATGTTTATAACCTTGGGGAGAGATCTATGAAAAGGTAAAGATGACCAAAACTTTGGAGAAGGTATATCAATATTGGACTGCTTATGAGGTGATATAGAAGTTTCCCAGGCAGCACGGTCTACCAAACTATCTTCCAAAGCTCTGAGTGGTCAATCCCTAGCAAAAATCCTTTTAATTAACTAAACCTAAATTTGTTACATTATTCTTT
The DNA here is from genome assembly GCF_003255815.1 of Theropithecus gelada. NCBI lineage: Eukaryota > Metazoa > Chordata > Mammalia > Primates > Cercopithecidae > Theropithecus > Theropithecus gelada. The sequence continues at coordinate 60,924,317 of NC_037673.1, forward strand.
TTTTTTTTTTTTTTTTTTTTTTTTTTTTTGAGACAGTGTCTGAGTCTGTCACTGAGGCTGGAGCACAGTGGCACAATCTTGGCTCACGGCTCACTACAGGCTAAACCTCCCAGGCTCAAGAGATCCTCCCACCTCAGCCTCCCAAGTAGCTGCGACTACAGGTGTGTACCACCATGCTCTGCTAATTTTTGTATTTTTTCTTTTCGTAGAGATGGGGTCTCACCATGTTCCACAGGCTGGTCTTGTACTCCCAGGCTCAAATGATCCACCAGCCTCAGTCTCCCAAAGTGCTGGGATTCGAAGTGTGAGCCACCATGCTAAGCTTATTCTTTATAATAGTCTCAGTTCTGTATTGTTTTGGGCCACTCTTTTCAATCCTCATTAGTTTGATTTTTATTCTGTTCCTAATTAGAAAATACCTGATTGTTTTAAGTCACAAAGAGTTTATGACATCAACGTATCATTTTAGAAAGCCATAGAGGGTCTTTATATTAATTTCATTATGCTAGTGAGCTCATTTCTCCTCTTGCTGAATGTTCTTTTCATATGGCTGATCTTACATATGTAACAACACATACCCAAGTATTTTGTCTCAAGAAAAGTAGTTTGTGTGTGAAAACCCCTTTCAGGTATGCGTCATTTTTTGAAGAAATCCAAGAAAGCATGAAGGAATAAAATTTAAAATTAAATACAAATTGATTTGTAAATGTTATAATGCTTAGATGTAAATAAATATTTACATGTTACTTGTTTTACTTTAGAGTAGCAATAACCAATTGGAAGATACAACAAAAGATAAAACAAAAACTAATTCACAATAGCAACTAAGAATATAAGATATCTAGTAATGTAAATAAGAACATTACAGTCCTCTACAAAGAAAACAACTTTACTTGGAAAAATAAGAAAAATATTGATGAAACATAGACTTGTTCTATTCTTGAAATGTATAAATGTTTATTTTAAAAATAAAAATTCTTGCACTATAAGTTGAATTAAATTCCCTTTGTAGAAAGTGGAGTTTCCTCTTCAAAAAGACTTTCTTCCCCATCTAATTAAAATTAAATAATAACTTATCTTAAAAACAAATTTTATTCAAAAACCTATACTAACATTCTTAAATATCTCCTAGCCATGATAAAAAAAAAATGCTTTATATTCTTAACTCCCACAATTTACCCTAAATATTAGCCCTAACATACTTTTACTAGTCCAAACAAACATTAAATCATAGCCTGTTCCTCTTATTTAAAAGTGATTTTACCTTCCTCAACATTCCAGAAGTTACTTCCTCCTTCCTTTGTTCTCCTCTGCCTTTGCCTTTTTAAAAAAATTCTAAGTTACTAATCAATCAAAACACATACAAAATATAAAGTCCCATTCCAACCAATAAAAACCAAACACAACAATAAAATAAACACATCAAATTATAAATAATCCTGTCTCCTTTGTTCAATGTGCTCTCATAACAAAACTACTGACAAATATACCCTTTCTACAAAAAACAAAAATAGCTTTATTAAAAAAATTAGATTTATATTCAAATACTATTTATTTACAACACCAAAAAACAAACATTTCAAACACCATGAAAACAAATAAGTCAAATAAGAATACAATTCGAAATTATAAATGACAAGGTTTATAAAGTCTTATCCTACTAGATAAATGAAACATAAAAATGATAAGGTTTAAAACAATAAAACACTATCAACAATAATATACAATCAATGGAACAGAACACATCTCTTAAAAACAGAGGCCTGCTAGAGTAGTTCTCACACCTAAGCATTCACAGGAATCATCTGAGGAGTAAGGAAATACTGCGAAACTCTGGGCTTCAACTCAAAATTTCTAAATCAAGACTTCTAATTGGTCCCAGTCCTACACTCCTACATGAGCCCAAACCTTCCTGACAATGATAATCAGAGAGAAAATAAACCAGTCAATCATCTTGGTGGCTGTAATCCCAGAGTAACTCATACAAGAGCTGTAAGTCATACAAGGAGGTATACAAGGATAGGGGTACTCTGCCTTTTCCAAGAGTAGAGCAGGAAAGGAGATGAGAATATGCAACTACATCGTTCATGAACTAAAATGACCTGACTATGGCATCTATAGGTCTAGACAAATTCAAAGGAGTGCTTGAATATATGTGTCTATACAGACCCACAGAGTTTTGCCTGTTGTCTCTTTTTTTGACTCTATTCATTGGGACATTAAAAGAAAGTATTTTGAGTTGTCTCTGTACATATGAATCCAAGCATTCATGTTTACATGTTTATTTTCATTTACACTGCCTTCTCACCCAGTAAGACACTAGAACAGTTTTATGATTCTACCAACTACAGTGCCAGGGTTTCCATGACTTTTAATTACCAAGTTATTCAATACATTGAGTTACTATGGTGAGCTAACACAACAGGCCTCTACATAGTTCGTTCTTAGTAATTATTCAAATACCAGTTGGCTTTTTTCAAGTGTGTGTGAACCACATTAAGCATGTGTAGTCATAATTATGCAAAGAAACCATAGCTTATTTCTGCTTTATTGTATGGAAAGCAATTGATTTAAGGGTTTTTCAAGCATTTGAACTGGAATAATTGTCAGGTATTTTTTTTTTTTTTTTTGAGACAGAGTCTCTCTCTGTCACCCAGGCTGGAGTGCAGTGGCGCGATCTCGGCTCACTGTAAGCTCTGCCTCCAATTGTCGGGCTTTTTAAAAAATCATGTTAGAAATCCACATCATGCCACAAACTTACTTTTGAAAAATAAAATCAGATAAAATTGTAAAATTATAGAAGTTTATTGCTCATACAAAAAAAGTAGTTCACAAATCAGGAGACCACAGACTGAAAGTGGTAGGAAGCCTCCTCAGAGCTCTTAAAATGCAGTTTATAAAACATAAAAGAGTAAGTATTTCGACCATGTTCACAATTGGCTGTTACACATTAACATTCTTTTTAAGGCAAGCAGGGCTGTTGAAGCTGATCTGTCTGTAGCTGATTGGTTTAGTTTCACTGAATCATGCTGACAGAGATGAAAAGCTTCCATTTCATGTTTTGTTTTTTATTAGAAGCAGTATTTCAGGTAATCAGAATAACTCAAGTTTTGGCTACATGGCTATGGGCAGTTGGCCTTGAGGTATATCCAAATTGTGGCCTTCATTTTAATTTTTCTTTTGCATACTAAATTTTAGATAAATGAAAGAAATAAAGATAAGGGACTCCAAATAAAAATAGGAAATATGCTTGAGGATCATAAAAATATAAAAGAGTATAAAAATCTGAGGATTTTGGTGGCACACACAGAACCTCTGTAATAATCAAAGCAATGAAAGATATTGACAAATGCTACTGAAAGATAGGATCTCAATAAAACCTCAAAAAATAAGTTTAAAAAAAAGTAATCTAGGCAAATTTTTTCTTGAAAAATTTTGTTAGATAAAATTTTGTTATTGTTAATATGCAGAGTGCTTACTGAGAAGAAAAATGATTTGTCAGTATCAAGAGGCATTTAAAAATTGACTGCTCCTCTTATTTTCCAGCTATAAAGACACATGCACACGTATGTTTATTGCAGCACTATTCACAATAGCAAAGACTTGGAATCAGCCCAAATGTCCATCTGTGACAGACTGGATTAAGAAAATGTGGCACATATACACTATGGAATACTATGCAGCCATAAAAAAGGATGAGTTTGTGTCCTTTGTAGGGACATGGATGCAGCTGGAAACCATCATTCTTAGCAAACTATCACAAGAACAGAAAACCAAACACCGCATGTTCTCACTCATAGGTGGGAACTGAACAATGAGATCACTTGGACTCAGGAAGGGGAACATCACACACCGGGGCCTATCACGGGGAGGGGGGAGGGGGGAGGGATTGCATTGGGAGTTATACCTGATGTAAATGACGAGTTGATGGGTGCAGCACACCAACATGGCACAAGTATACATATGTAACAAACCTGCACGTTATGCACATGTACCCTACAACTTAAAGTATAATAATAATAAATAAATTAAAAAAAAAATTGACTGCTCCCTCACTCCTGGCCCCATCAATTTATTTTCAGGAATTAGAAGGGAGACAGTATGCACAAAATGACTATGTCCATGCATCCTTTTAAGCAGGTAGTGTCCTGTGGCCAACAATGGTCATAATGTTATAATGCTTAGATGTAAAATAAATATTTAAATATTACTTGTTCTACTCTAGAGTAGCAATAACAAATTGGAAGATAGAACAAAAGATAAAACAGAAACTAAATGGTCTTGGCAGTTAACAGGCTATGAAGCCAAGGCTGGGGTGGACCCAAAGAGCAATAATTAGGAGGTAAGGTGAAATTAAGCGCCAAGAAGACAAATCTAACAGAAATACCCAGTAAGGGTATTACCTGCATCAACCTGCAGGCACCCATTGCTCTGTTCTACACTCAGAGGCAGTGTTATTTGACCCTTTGCCAGCACTGCTAGCCACACACTTTTACTCTGTTGCTAGAAGGATAACAGTTAGGTATAAAGAAACGGAATGGAGAAAATATGAGGCGCCAGGTGGTGCCAGCAGAGTCTTAGGCACAGGTGTCTCTATAGGGCTCATGGCTTTACAGGAGACAGGTGGGGAATACTTGAGCACACTGAGTTGCTTGGAAGGAAATGAAAATTTAAGAGTATTATCTCTACTTGGGTAAAACAACAGGAATTTTTATTTTCTTCTTCCTACTTTTCAAAGTTAAAAAATCAGCAATGTCTATTTTATTTATTGTCAGAAAGATCAGCCATAGAATAGGAAAAAAAAATCCTTCCTTCACATTTAGCTTGAACATTTTAATTCTGCCCTAGATTCCTTAGAACAAAAGAATAATCATGAATAAAGTTTTCTTAGGAGTTAGCACTTATACTGTGAAAGAACAGTAAACTACAGAAGGATATTTTCTCTTTTCATAATAGTCTGTGTTGCTAAAAGTCCTATGAGAGTGCTAAAAAACACGCAATAAATATGATTCTTTTCTAAGTCACATTCACACGAGCACTTGCTTTGTATTTTCTAAGGACAACATTTGTGATAGTGATAATAGAGAGGTAATGGAGCAAACACATATTTTAAAATGGGATTATAGGAAATATTTCCGCAGTAAATCAAAGCAAAAGAAAAGCCCCAAGATATTGAAGCAATCCAGTGGAAAATGCAATAAATAATCCATGGTACCCTATAATCTTTAGGGGCTAACATTGGAATACCTGTTATACATCTAACTGGCTAATTATCAACATTGAGGATCCCATCATTAAATAGAATAAAAAGAAAGATAACATTAAATAAAACTTTGGGAAGAAATTTATGGAGAAATAAAATAATAAAGCAATGGAATAGATCATTATATTGAATAATACAAGAAAAGCCAAAAATTATTTGAAGCATTCTTGCTATGGATTATTTTGTAATTATATATTAAGACGCAGGTGCAAAGCTAAATTTTCTCCTAGTAAAATAGACTGCAGCAATCCATTTCTCCCTTTCAGACTCAATTTCTACATCTGCAGTCATATCACAAAATTTTGATCAGAATCAAATAAGAAAAAATGTGAACATTCTTATTATGTGTAAAGCATTCTATCTAAAAATATTTTAAAGCTATTGTCAAAGATATGTAAAACATTTAATGTAAAATGAGGCTCACTAAAACAGTGATCTCCTTTTCTCCTACGTTTTTCTCCTACGCTTTTCTCCTCCCTTCTAGAAACACAATACAATACTCCTCGGAATAAAATTAACGAGCATTTAAGCAGAGACCATTCTAAATTGGCTTCTTTCTAAATGCAGACCATTGTGGAGCCAAGATATTCGATTTTTTATCCAAATATCCCTTTTTAGTTCTACTGGGTAGGAGTGTATTAAGCTCTTATTCATATATAAATATAAATGTAAAAATGTAAAAGCAATAATTTGAAAGCAAAATCAACACTATTTTCTGAGATAGGTTAAAGCATTATTTCATAAGAAGTTTCTCTTTCTCCCTTGATTGCCCTAAATATCTGGTAAATAACTTTTTAAAATCACATTTAGAACATTACCTCTAGATTTATGACTGCTTTAAATGTTCATTGACCATTTAAACTTCAGAGAAGCCTAACCAAGAAAAGAGTTAATACTGGAATAAATTAAAGGCTATTGTGTTTATCAATTAGTTATTTATATGGAATAAGTCTCTCTGTATACCAGGTTGCGATGCAGGAAATGTTTTCTCCTCTTCTGCCAGCCCACACAACTGTGTGTTGTTTCTAAAGAAAACAGTAGCAGCTAGGAGAACAGAAAAAAATGAGTAATGTACTGTCTTAATCATTGGAGGCCACTATAACAAATTATTATAAACTGAGTGGCTTAAACAACAGAAAATTTTTTCTCACAGTTCTGGAGGCTGAAAGTCCAAAATCAAGGTGCTAACAGAACCAGTCTTATAAGGAGCCATTTTGTAGTTTGCAGATAGCCATCTTCTCTTGGATCCTCACACCGCAGAGAGCAGAGAGAAAACAAGTTCTCACCCCTCTCTCGTTAGGGCACTAATCCCACTAACAAGGACTCCACCCTCATAACCTAATTATCCCTCAAAGGCCCTGCCTCCTGACATCATCACATTAAAGGATTAGGGTTTCAACGGATGAATTTTGGGAAAGGACAAACCTTTGATCCATGACAAACCTTTGATCCATGTTAATGTATGTTCCCGAGATATGGCAGTATTAGCAGAGAATGACTAAAGTCCTAAAATGTGTTTAGTGTTATCTTAGTTTTGGGAGACAATGAAAGATAAGCAAGATAGGCTGCTCCCAGATGGGGAGAAAGACTGCAACAAAGAATTATAATGAGGGATGGTGAACAAACTGCAGGGCAAAATACAATCTACTGTGGAGGTTCTCAAGGCATCTAACACAGTGTAGGAGTTGCCTAAAAGATTTCCAGAGGAAATTGTATCTATGAGTAGGATGAAGGCAGATGAGACAAGAGGCTGGTGTTCTAGCCAAGGAGTTGAAAGTAAATGTGACTTGCTGAGGAATAGAAGGACTTCGCTGTGACACAAGTTTAAAAAGTGTTTATAGTGTTTATGGGAATGACAAAACAGGAGGCTGTCAAAATAAGCAAAAGCCAGAACGTACGAAGGCTTTGTAAGTCATGTCTAGGAGTGTGAGTTTTTCTAAGAGGTTCAGAAAGTCAAAGAAGGGATTTAAGCAGGAGAATGTCATAAAGATTTGTTTAATAAAAATGAAAGTAATAAGAACTGCCGTTAAATGCTTTCTGGGACTAAATACTTAATAAACATTCCTTTAATCTTTACCATAAGCCTAGGAATTGGGTAATAGTATTATTCTCACTTTTTCAATTTAAAAAAGTGAATTTTATAGAGGATGATTGCCCAGAATTCACACAGCTAGGATGTGGCTGAGCCACAACTTGAGCTCAAATCTATTTGAGAGAAAGTAGGGGGGTGGTGGGATAAATATTAGGTTAAGTCTTGCTAATATTGATTATTTTCATTGCTGAAAACAGCTATTTCACATGATTTAATCTGTCTTAAAAAATCCCCACACCTTCTGAAATTAACCTTCAATTTCAAAAATTGAGCTGCCAAATACAGATATCAAGAGAACAGAGATGTCATTTGAAATTCTCAGTCCAAATTATTTTGGCAGTCTCAGACTTTGCAGATTTAAACCCAAAGGTCTCTGGCTTAATTCTCATCTCTCTCCACCTCTGTCATTCCAAGTCTTTTTTTGTCTCTTGCTTTCTGCAATTCCCTGTCAGCCAGAAGCCTGCTGACTCTGTCAGTGTGTTCCAAGACCTTCGGCTACCCTACATTTTTCCCAATGTCTCTGTTCTCAGTGTATTTTTTATAGAGTAAAATAGAACTGATTGCAGAGCACATCTTGGAGAACTTCCCCTGGAATCTGAAGGGCCTTACGGAGATTCCATGGGGTGATGCACTCCCCATTCCATTCTCTAGAACTCTCTTGTGTTGCTGCTTCTCCCCTCTCTGTATCTTTCACAGATTTCAGCATCTAAACTCATATAAAGAGAATTAAAGATGGGAGTGCATCGTAAGTTGCATTTGAAGCCTACTTTCCTTCCCAAGAAAGACACCTTCCCAAGAAAGACATATGATTATCAACAGGTAATACTCCACTTAGACCTTGACCTTTGGAACTCATTTGAAATTCTAAGCAAATATCGGCAATTAGATTGATCAGTGGGTGGGTACCAATAGGGCCCAAGTGTAGCCTTCAGTTTGATATCGGCTTTTGACAATTATGTTACAGGAGAATAATCCCATTCTCCTTCCCTCATTATTATTCTTTCTTTTCCTTGTTCCTCTACCTCTGCCAACAGCTCCACCAGGAGTTTGTTCACCCAAAGTATTCTGCTCAATAATGACTTTACTGTTTTGTAAAATCCATGCATGTTCACTATAATGAAATCAATAATTAGACATTTGTATAAAGAAATTAACCAAAATATTCCAAATAGCACTAGAGAATTATGTCAAGGGATTATCATTCCAGACACCTATTGATGAAGATTTACAGATCAAAGTGTAGACAGGGAGAAGGATTAAAAAAAATGGTGAATAGATACATGGTTAAGTGACTAGGTCTTTAGAGAGGTAGGAAGCTAAATGATAGATATATAAATAGATCAATAGATTCATAGATGGCAAATTAATCAAAAGATAAAAGTAATTTAAAAAATGGTTATCCTATACATGATATTTTTAAAAAGAGAATATTATATTTAATTTTTGCCTTCAACCAAAGAAGAAACCTAAGGGAAGCTGAAGAAAAAGCAACTGCTAGACTTTAAGTGTATGCTTTTATATTTCAATACATAATTTCATTTCTCCTTTATGAATAAAAACATAGGAAACAATACTAAAAGTCTAGAGTTATTGTTTCTTTTAAACAACATGTTTCAACTTTAGGGAGAATAATTGACTCCCTGCTTTTCACTATGAGAAAATTAGAACTCTTATATATCCTTTAGTCTCACTCCTACTCCCTAATATTAGTTATGTAATCACTGATATTACAGGATTTACAACATTTATATTCTGTTCTATAACCATAATCCCCTCAGTTATTAAGTCTAAGTTCTGTCTATTAATAGATGCAATGATAACCACTAGCCCTGTTTCCATACTTTTCTGTAGTCATATCTTGGTTGAATAGACTTAATCATTAATTCATTTTTAAGAAAGGCTAATTTCTTTAAGAAATTTCTTTAAGAAAGGCTCATCATTCCTGTATTGTATGTGTTTCTATATACTTGAAAATATCAATATATTGCCTTTTATATGAGAGAAAAAAATGAAAGGGTATAAAATTATTGGATCAGATTCTTTTTTACTACTAAACTTCCTAAGCATGCTTTCACTATCTTCGTAAATTGACTATTGGTTGAATACTTTAGTATTTTTTTTGCATTTGTCTCTGGTAGCATGATTTCTTAGTTTCCTTAGTATTTTCTTAAAAGAAAAAAAAAATCCACAGGTGCTATGCCCAGGAGTACCACACTTAGAACTGTGCAGGAAGTACTCTCACCGCAATCCCTATATTTTAAAGGGCCTGGAACTTAGCTTACCCCAGCTCATGTCTTTATCAGACATGATGTAAGGGGTTTGCTGGTTCAAGGGACTTTGTCTTTGTGCCCTTGTTCTAAACTACACTTTGGGTACCTGGATACCCAACATTCTCTGCCCAAACAACCTTAAGCCTGTTTCTAGGGCCGAAACATGCACCTTCCCCAGGTCTGTTCTCCTGACAGTGGACCAAGCCACCACACCTAGACCCAAGGAATATCCCAGGGATGACTGCTTGAGAATGTATGGATACAATTTAAATGTGTGAACTAAGGTATTCAGATATATGCAAATGATGTCCCTGATAATGTCCAACATTGACAAATGTCCTGGAGTCAAGCTGGCTCTTGCCACACAATCATGTTTTCAGTTGGGACTCCAAGTTGTTGAAAATTCTAAATTTAAACCCAGCATTCCAGATTGTTGAAAAACTATATTTGTCAAGGTAGGAGGAGAGAACATATTTTATTTTATATAGTTGTTAGACACACACACACACACACACACACACATGCATGCAAAATCTTAGATATCATCTTTTAAATTTTGACATATGGTACATCAGTCTCCATTTATAGTCTTGACTAGTTCCCACTGGTATGAGGGGACTTCATAACGTTTATGGAAAAATAGAATTTAAGGATAAAAATGAAAAATATAAACTTTGTTTTTCAACATAAACTCCATCAAGGTCAAGGCACTTTTGTAAGTAATAATACCCATCATTTAGTTCATCCCTGAAGAACTGAGGATCCTGGTAATTTAACCATGCCAATGCAGTCTTCTTTACATTATTAACTGAAGAAAAGTGAGTACTCTCACGTCAGTTAGAATGGCGATCATTAAAATGTCAGGAAACAACAGATGCTAGAGAGGATGTGGAGAAATAGGAACACTTTTACACTCTTGGTGGGAGTGTAAATTAGTTCAACCATTGTGGAAGACAGTGTGGCAATTCCTCAAGGATCTAGAACCAGAAATACCATTTGACCCAGCAATCCCATTACTGGGTATATACCCAAAGGATTATAAATCACTCTACTACAAAAACACATGCACATGTACGTTTATGCAGCACTATTCACAATAGCAAAGACTTGCGACCAATCCAAATGCCCATCAATGATAGACTGGATAAAGAAACTGTGGCACATACACACTATGGAGTACTATGTGGCCATAAAAGAATGAGTTCATGTCCTTTGCAAGGACATGGATGAAGCTGGAAACCATCATTCTCAGCAAACTAACACAGGAACAGAAAACCAAACACCGCATGTTCTCACTCATGAGTGGGAGTTGAACAATGAGAACACATGGACACAGGGAGGGGAACATCACAACCGGGGCCTGTCAGGGTGTAGGGGGCAAGGGAAGGGACCAATAGGACAAATACCTAACGCATATGGGGCTTAAAACCTAGATGACAGGTTGATGGGTGCAGCAAACCACCATGGCACATGTATACCTACATAACAAACTTAAAGTTTAATTAAAAAAAAAAAAAAGGAAAGGAAAGAAATAAGTCAGAAGGAGCCAAAAGAGGACTGCAAGGTGGATGCCTAATACTTTCCCATAGAATTTCTCACAGAATGTCCTTTGTTTGATGAGAGAAATAAGCAGAGCTTTGTCATAGTAGAGGAACCTCTGGCGAAGCTTTCTCAGGCATTTTTCTGCTAAAGCTTTTGTTAACTTCCTCAAAACACTTTAGCAATAAGCAGATGTTGTCATTCTTTGAACCTCCAAAAAATCAACAAGCAATATCTTGAGTACCCTCAAAAGCTATTGTCGTGATGTTTTCTCTTGACTGCTTTTGCTTTGACGGGACCACTTTCAGCTTTGGATTGGGCTTTGTCTTTAGGATTGTACAGGTAAAGTCACATTTCATTGCCTGATACAATTCTTGGAAGAAATATTTCAAGATCTTCATCCCATTTGTTTAAAATTTCCATTGAAAACTTTTCTTGTCTGCAGCTAATCTGGACACAACAGTTTTAGTACCCATTGGGTGAAAAGTTTGCTCAACTTTAATTTTTCAGTCAGAATTATATAAGCTGAACCAATTGAGATGTCTATGGTATTGGTTATTGTTTGTGCTGTTGTTAATTATCAATTCTCTTCAATTAGGGTGCCAATAAGATGAAATTTTGCCTTGCAAATTATGTGGTGGTCTGCTGCTGCATGCTTCCTCTTCAACATAATCTCATTCCCTTTTAAAGACAGTTATTCGTGTTCAAACTGCTGATTTATCTGGGGCATTGTCCTCATAAACATTTTTGAAAGCATCAATGATTTCAGCAGTCTTCCACTCACACTTCACCACAAATTTGATGTTTGCTCTTGCTTCAATTTTAGCAGAATTCAAGTTTTCCTGATAGAGGCTCTTTTCACACTGTTGTCTTATCCTTAATGCCTCAAACTAGATCCTGTTCAGACATGCTATAACAAGCCCGTACAAGTTTATTTTACTGCAAAAAAATTTTGAAATCTATACATAGTATTTTCATAATATGCGTTTTCTATTAACCGTTTAAAGCCCCCTTTATAATGTGCTGGAGTGATGGTCTCTAAAACTCTTTGCTTGCTTGTTATTTGAGAATTTTAGCCTTTTTTCCTAACAAATGAAAAACAGCTTGGCTAGCTAAAATATTTTTGGGTCTGTCTTTCCTCAGGACATTGTTAACACATTTGCCTATTGCTGAGGAAAATGTTAAACTATTATGATTATTTTCGTTATACAAGGTGACTTGTACTTTCTACTCTGATACCTGATGATGCATTTTTTAAAGTTTAATAATAAAACTAAGGCATATCTTGTTTATCATGCTATAATAATTTTTTTCACCTAGATTTGCTTTTCAATCTCCTGATTTGGTTATGCCATTAATTCAGGATTTTTTCTTCTATTTTGTTTTGAATTATTTTTATTATTATGTTCTTATATCCTGTAATTTAGCAACACATTTTGTATATGTTAGCTGTATATATTTTGTCTCTACTACTGCTTTGATCTCTTTGTCTTATGTGTTCACTGATTATATTAAGACTTTATTCCTTGAAATTATGTAATTCATATTTAATTAAATTAATTTTATTTTGTCACTTTCTGTTTCTAGTTCATCTTTTAGTTTCATAAAGGTGGATTTTGGACCTCTGGTTGTTGCCTAAACTCTATAAATTGTCTTTATATCTCATTTTAGTGTTCATTTCCTGGATTTAATCTCTTGATTTATTCAATTTACACTTTTATTAACTTCAACAATGTAAAACAATAATGTGAAATTTTCTTTTGTTTTAATTATGTTTTCTCTTCAACTGAATACTCTGTATTTTCCATTCCATATTTCTTTCTCTTTAGGACTGGGGGAGAGGGCTGTTGTATTTACCCAGTCACTCAGAGGCGTCTTTTCAGTTTGTTCACGCTAAAGTGAGCTGATCTATGAGAAGTATGATGAATTTTTCCTCATTCAAGTCCCACCTTATCTGAAACCTGCTTATCTTCCTGAGACAATTTGCATGATTAAAAACAGTGTTTCACCCATTTTAATGTAGTTCATTCATATTACTGTAGCTTGAGGCCATGAGACTAATAGGGAAAGTTTATCTAGAGTTTTATGTGGTATTTTTAGAAGAGGGAGCTCCACTTTCTCATCAAAGATTGTATTGAATATTATTAGAATTCACAACATGATGTCTTTGTGTGTGTATATTGGGCGCCAAAGCAGGATAACCTATTCTAAGTTGGTTACCTCAGGATTCAGATAACTCTTCTATTTTACTTTAAAGTTATAGGTTTATTTCAATTCCACTTTTTTATTTCCCATCCCATTCATCTATCCCTAGTGGTTCATTTCTTGTCAGAGCAGAGGCCTACCCAATAAATCTGATTCAGCATATGTAGTAGAGACTACAATTTGTACTTTTCCAGTAATTGTTTCTTTATATGTCTTTTCGGCCCTATACCCTTTTTGTAACTCCAATTACACATATTTTAGCCCACTTGATATTGCCCCACATGTTATGATATTCTGTTCATTTTTTCAGTCTTTTTCTTTCCACATTTTTTAAAATTTTACTTTAAGTTCTTTCTGTGTTTTTATTTGCAGACTTTATATTGACATATCTTTACATTCATTGCTCTTTTTTCTCCTGCAGTGGCTGATCTGCTGTTAATCCCATCCAGTGTATTTTTCATACCAGCCATTGTATTTTTGATCTCTAGAAATTTGATTGGCATCTCTTTTATGCCTCTATGTCATTATTATTCTCATGTCTTCTACTACCTTCTTAAATGTATGTAGTATATTTAAATAGCTGTTTTATTATTCTTGTGTACCAATTCTATCAGCTGTTACTTTTCAGGGTCTCTTTCTCTGGATTGATTCCCCCACACACCCCTCACTTGCCTCATTATGGATCACGTTTTGTTGCTTCTTTGCTTGCTAGATAAGTTTTGATTACATGTCAGAGATTGGACATCTTATGATATTTACATATTTAAATATTATAAATATTTTTAGGAATTTGTTCTGGGAAACAGATAAGTTACTTGAAAACAATTCAAACTTTTCGAAGCTTGTATTTCAGCTTTGTCAGACTGATACAGAACACCCTTTAGTTTAGGGCTAACCTGGTTTCACTCTTGAGGCAATACTCAGCTAAGAACTTGACAGCATGTATTACATGTTAAGAGGTCTTTCCATTTTTGTTTGTGAACTGTTCTTGGTTCTGTGTGATCCTTAAACATTGTTCTACCTGCTGCTTTATGTTGATTCTTCTCCCAGCAATGGTTATTTATCCTGGACGCATGCATTTATCAGTACTTTGCTGTTGACTCAAGGGGAGTCCCCTGCACATATGTTAAGTGCTACTACCCCTCCCACCTCCCCGATCCCCACTTACCTTTCTCTTTTTCTCATGCCCTGTTCAGGCAGCAAGGTAAATTTGGTCCCTGTCACTTCACCATGTCTGGAAGCAGAAGTCTTCTCACTATACAATTTAATCAAAATGTGTCAAAGAGCACTTGCTTTGGACCCAACTATTTTGCAGAAATGGTTACCAAAGGTAAAAGTGTAGCAACAAAGAGAAAAATCTCTGGTATCATCTTTAGATCCTGGTGAAGGAAGAAAAGGGGAGTAAGGAGGGATGTCTCCCAGCAGCATTATATGCTCCTCACAGCTCTTTCTATGCCCCCACACTCAAGACTCTAATTTCCCCTCTCTACCCTCTTATTTCACCCACCCCCAACTTTTAGCATGTAGACCTTACATACCTAACAAATGCAATGGGTGAGACAGTCCATGCTGGGTGATGGAAGCTAGAGAGAAAAATATATATATCCTTATTTTCACTCCAGTTGGTAGGAGAGGAGATGAGGTGTGTTTGACAGTTGACTTTGGAATTGCATGGAGAGGCTTTGACAGCCTTTCCTTTATATATCATCCCATGCATAATAGCTTAACTTGGGAATTTTAGTTTCTTCTTCTCTGACATTAAACTCTTGAATCACACAACATCCAAATAAATTGCCATTGTAGTTCTATCATCAGTGCAGACATGCTCTGGGAGCCATTTAAAGGATTAGAGCCACATCAGAACCTCGTTTAAGCACAATTTACTTTCTAAAGCTGTATCACCCTGATTAGCTAAATTAGTAGTTCCTAAAGAAGTCTCCTGATTTTAAATGAGTCACTTTACTTGTAATGTTTTGCAATAAGCCTTAATTTACTGACACCTTCTTCTACAATTCTGATTCACGGGTGTTTTCTAAAGTCCAATAGAAAAATTGGTTCTCAAAAAAATAATACTACTTTGAAAATAAACTAGAACACAGCTTGTCTTTCTATGCTCCATCTGCTCAACCTCATCTTATTAAATTCTTGGAAATCTACACACTCAGCTTTAAAATGCCATGTTGGACTCCTGAGTTTTTTTAATGTGTTATTTCTTTTGCATTTGTTTAAATGTTGTTCTTTTGCATTTGTTTAATGTGTTATTTCTTTTGCATTTGCATTTGTTGACATTTTAGTGTCAAAATATGAAGGTCTAAGTTCTAATTAGAGAAGCACTGACCATAGTTGTGCAACACTTGAGATTTTCACTAAATTCCTCAGTTGAGAGTATCATAAAGCTGAGTTTCTGAAGCAAGTATTTTATTTGGATGAAGTTTGACTCAAGCTGGTCAGCATCAATCCTAAACTTGACCGATTCAAAGAGCAACCACTTAGAGAAATTACAATGCATGGCCTCAACACATAGTTATAAGATACGACTTAGTAATGATTTCAGTTACAGTTTGTTTTAGGAAAATAACATGGTGATTAGCAGTATGAGCTTAGTCCTTTGATGCCAGAATCTGGGTAATATCTACCCTACGTTAAATATACACACACACAGACACACACACACAAACACACACATCATGAGCATGCCTTTTCTGAAATATTCTAAAGAGATGATGCACTTGAGATTGGGGAGAAAAAAATGTAAAGATAGGAAACTTCCATATTTAGCTTTATACTCAATGTTAACCCCTTAAACTAATGATAGTTAACGTTCTCTTGGTAGACATTAATCAGTCTACCAGAAGTTACCCATGATTTGAAAGCATCATGGAGCATTAGGCCTGAAAGATGTCATTAAAATCATTTCTAGTCCAATTTTCTCTCTTGACAAATGATATCCCAAGGCCAGCCTAAATCCAGGCAAATAAACATGAAAAGCAATGGAGTTAAATCCAGGTCTTCTAGCTCCCAGTCCAGTACTGTCTCTCCCTCTGCACTAACCAGGGTGAGGAGAAAGTATTTATTCAAAGGAATGACAGCTGAGTCAGGGTACTGATTTTTAATACTGTACAACTAATAGCAGTCTCACTGAGTGATGGGAGTAAAGATGCATTTTTCTGCTATTCTGCAGATTTCAAATTTTAAATTAGCCCAAGTTATTTTTAACATTGGCTACAATAAATTGTATTTAAAATTGATTGAGCTAAGCTTTCTTGGTAGTCTACCTAATTGAAAAAATACATTTGAAAAAATAGCAATTTTATACTTGGATTGAGATTTTTTAAAGAGTTCACAAAAATATCTTATTTGAGAAATATTTGTAGCAAGTCTTGGAATTCAGATACAATTTCATTATAGCAGCATTACTATGCTTGTTTGTTTATTTTTAGATTTAGGACACGTTTGTTGTGAGAGAGGGAGTGTGTGTGTGTGTGTGTGTGTGAGAGAGAGAGAGAGAGAGAGAGAGAGAGCGCAAGAGAGAGAGACGATAGCTCAGAATTGATCATAATGTATATCTTGTGGCCAGACACATGGTAGCAATGCCTGGTGGTATAGTGGCCTTTCCTTTTGCCTTCTTCAATCAATTAAACTGACCATCATAACCCTATAACCTAGCCAACCCCTTATTATTTCAGAGAAAATTCTGACTTAGTTTTAATATTCAACTAGTGGTTGTGAAGAATGCTTTTATGTATCAACTTGACTGGGCCTTGGAGTACTCAGATATTTGCTCAAACATTATTTCAGATGTTAGTGTTATTTCAAGTATTTTTAGATGAGATAAACATTTTAATTTGTAGACTAAGTAAAGCAGATTATCCTTCCTAATGTGAGTGGACTTCACTCAATCACTTGAAGGCCTCAATAGAATTTAAAAGGTTAACCTTCTTCCAAGAAAGAGAGAATTCTTCTTTCCTGACAACCTTCAAACTGAGATATGAGTTTTTTCCTCGAATTCTAATGGAGACATCAGCTCTGTTCTTGGGAATTACTAGCCTCAATAATCATGTGAGCCAATTCCTTATTTCTCCTAATTATTCTGTTTCTCTGAAGAAGCCTATATATAATGTTTTCCCCCAATTTTCCAAAATATGGAAGGTAACTTTTGAATGGTAAGTTTGAAAATTAAGCAATAAAACATATTTCTAGCTTGTCATGAGAAATAAAAATATTAGCCTACAAATTTTAACAGAATAGATTAATTTAAGCAAAAATATACAATGGATAGTTCATTTACTCATATGTAATATGATAGGCAATAATAGAATGCTTCAAAGCAAAAATTAGGGACAAAGAAGTACATTTATTAAAATATAGTAGTTGAAATTTGAACATGTTAAACAATTAGAAGATAAAGTTGAGTAAATCCCCAAGAAAGTAAAGCAAGAACATAGATTTATCCATTAAGAGACAAAATATATCTAGATTGATTCTCTCTTCCTCACCCCTGCTTTGCTCACATAAAACTTATGCATTATCTATACTCAAGTCAAAGTCCCGAAGTCATCCTGCACTCACCACTACCACCACCTTTCTAATTCCCCTTAGAATGGACTAGATCTCTCTCTCTTTCCACACCAGCCTGCTCAGGCCTTAGCTATGCCACCTGTTGTTGTTCTATAATGATCTTTCCTCAGGTGAAGATCATGAGGACATATTCACCTTTGTATCACTAGCATCTATCACCATGCCTAGTACACAGTAGACACATAATAAACACAACAGAATTTTCATTTGAAAATATGGAGAGTAATACCAAGCCTGTAAGTGCTATTAGGAGGGTTAAAGATAATGCCATGAAGCATCCAGCACAGATTTTGGTCTATATAGTAAGTGCTCAACAAATTGAAATGAATAGTGTGGTAGTGTTATTGGAACTGGTAGTGAAAGTAAAATTGAACACAGAAAAGGTGTTGATTTAATGGGATGTGGTGATAGTAGTAGTAAGTGCTATTAGTAATCTGCTAGTAGTAACTGTGCTAATTGGAGAGACAGATATGGAAAAAGAACAAAAGTAGTACTTGTCAGGGGTCAGCATATTACATAAGAGGGGACTTCCATTAGGGAGATAATAAAAGGAAAGAAGATTATCCCTGACCTCTACCTTTCTTGTGCCTTTGGATCTGCTACTTGCAGATACACATCATGTTACATCCTACCTACCAAAGCCTCTGCTACCCTCTCTAAAGTCTATGATGAGAAATCTTGCTTTAATTATGACATTCTAGTAGGGGAACCTTAGAAAGCAGTGTTTATGACCAGTGTGAATCTTTACCAAGTAGCTAAGTCTGTTCTTTTCCCACTCACACCAACTCCTGGTGCTGGTTCGCCCCTCACAGTTTGCTCTGACCCCAAACTGGGTCATTTATAGCCAAATCTTGACATACAACACCTTGAAGTCTTAGTATATCAAAGAAGATACCTACTTCAAGTATAATAATCTGGCACTTGTCACTTTATAAACTGTCTGTTCATAAAATAGAGATAATGATCTTAGAAAAGAAAGTTACAGTCAGGAAGTTAAACTTTTGGGGGAAGGGTTCATTTCAATTCAACAGTATCTATTCAATTTCCATTTTCTACTGGGTACTCCACTAGATGCTACAGAGTATATTAACGTAAATCTGACAATTCTGATTCTCAAACCACTAAAAATTGTATTAAATAAGATGAAGTTCAAGAATTTCATTTTTAAAAATCTGACTTCTAAAACTCATGTCTTAGCTTAATAGCTGCTCTAATGTGTTGTCATTTAACATAACTAACTCAGCATAAGTAGCAAGAAAACTTTCCCAATTGTACAGAGACTTTTAAGCCCTGGAGAAAAGCAGCACTTAGAGGAATAATATTTTATTAGTTTAAAAGTAACTAGCTATTTGTCACTTATGTGTGGTACATACATTCTTCCTCACTTATAAACTGTGTGTAGATAGGCTGGAATTCCTGAATACGCGTATACAACTTTCTAACAGTTATTTGTCTTCAGAAGTTCTTCTAGGCCCACATTAATAATGACGGAAATTTCACTAGTTCGTAACTATCTCAGCGAGGACCAGTTGTCCTCTTTACCTCTTTAATTCTTCTCTAACTTGCCAAATTAGTAAGTTGGATTCTTTTGGAATTACACATTTAAGCCCTCTAAAATCCATGCCTGCAATGTTAGCCCTACTATTATTTCTAGGCCAACCTTTACTAAGGTAGGAGCACTTACGAAAACTCAGAATGCTACCCCCTTTCTCTTCTGCCCTCACAACACATACACACACACACACACACACACACACACATATATACACACACTCTCTATAGTTTTTAAGTGTGAAACAATAATACAAGATCTAATTGAATTATTCTTGACACTTTATCTAAGTGATGGTCATTCGGCCCTCAGTTCAGCTCAGACACATTCTCTAACTTGCTATATACAATGGGTTCTGCATTGTAAAGTTTCTTACTGGTTTCTGTTCTAGTCCCTGTTTTAGGGAGCTGATCCATTTCCTACCTTGATCTCATCCATATGCCTCTGTTTGAAAACTTTTTTGTCTCATGGTAAGGGATTTCTTAGAGTAACAAAGCTATTTAGAGTAACTGTCATATAATTATGAAAGAACCCCTGAAAAAGTAAAACAATAAAATTTACAAGGCTAGTTTTTTTCCTTATGGAATTGATTTAGCTTGCAAAATACTTACTCTATTGACCTTACTTTTCTAAAATCTTAAAGGGTCTGAATTGCAGAACCAAGCTGGTCCTGGGGTTTTTAGTGCAAGACTACGGCCTATAATTCACACCTAGAATAGTCCCATCAAAGTGCCACGACATAATAAATCTGACTTCATTTGTCGCCTTGAAAGCACTTTAATTTCTTCACATTATAAATGTTGCTTTTCAATTTCTTGCTTACCAAGCAAAACTCCTATTTGCTGACATCTGAAACATTCTGCCTCATCAGCTAGTGACCACTGCCACCAGCCTCATGGCTATTCAGTGAGAGGCTTGCCATATGTTTGCAATATGTTGTCTCTTCTCTGGGAAGAGAGTGAGAAGACCCAGGAGTAAACTTGTGAGGGAGAAAGGGAGCAGAGATGCATAAGCCCATCTTAGACTGCTCAAGTTGCCCTAACGAAATACCACAGACTGGGTGACTTAAAGAACAGTCATTTATTTTTTCACAGTTCTAAAGCCAGAAGTTCAGAATGAAGGAGTCATCAGGGACAGTGCCTGGCAAAGGCTCATTTCTTGGGTTGCAGATGGCCACCTTCTCCCTATGTCCTCACAGGGAACAGAGAGAGCTCTGGCCTCTCTTCCTCTGCTTACAAGAGCACCATCCCTATCAGATTAGGGCTGTAACCTTATGACCTCATTTAATCATTATCACCTTCTCAAAAACCCTATTTCCAAATATAGAGGCATGGGGTGTTAGGGCTTCAACATATGAACATAAGGGAAGAGGGGCACACAATTCTCCACATAGAAACACCTGATAAAACAAGAGAGATGATTGAGAAAAACAAATCGTCAGAGGTAATATTTGAGGGTTTTTTGACTTTTATTTTAAATTTACGGTTACAAATGCAGGTTTGTTACATACGTAGTGTCATAGGAGTTTATTGTGCAGATTATTTAATCACTCAGGTATTAAGCCTAGTATCTATTAGTTATTTTTCGGATCCTCTCCTTCCTCCCACCCTCCAGCCTCCAAAAGGCCCCAGTATGTGTTGTTCCCCACTATGTGTCCATGCATTCTCATCATTTAGCTCCCACTTATAAATGGAAATGTGTGGTATTTGTTTCTTTGTTCCTTTATTAGTTTGCTAAAATTAATGGCCTCCAGTTCCATCCATGTCCTTGCAAGGGACATGATCTCATTCATTTTTACGGCTACATAGTATTCCATGGCATATACGTACCACATTTTCTTTCTCCAGTCTATTATTGATGGGTATTTAGGTTGATTCCACATCTTTGCTCTTGTGAGTAGTGCTGCAGTGAACTTACATGGCATATGTCTTTATAATGGAATAATTTAAATTACTGGGTATATACCCAAAGGAATATTTGAGTTTTTTTTATAATACAGTAAACAAATGAGAAAGTAATGGCATAAATGAAAAAATACATGTATCATGTAAAAACATAGTAAAACAACGCAGGCTTAGTCACTGTCAGGTCATATGAAACAGAAAGTCACATGTTTAGCATCTGGCACCCCATGGCTGAGTGTAAACTACAAAGGGCAGTGTGCCATATGTAAAAGTTCTGAATGCCTAGAGATTTTCTCTCAAGGTTTGTAAATAGGTGTATTGCAGGTTATAGCTCATTATCTACAAGCCAGCTATTGTTA
This sequence comes from Theropithecus gelada, assembly GCF_003255815.1. Lineage (NCBI taxonomy): Eukaryota > Metazoa > Chordata > Mammalia > Primates > Cercopithecidae > Theropithecus > Theropithecus gelada. The sequence continues at coordinate 60,946,079 of NC_037673.1, forward strand.
CAGAAAACACACATCTTCCTAGAGCTGCATAAATATCAATTCCCTCAAGCCATATATCTACGACTTGTTCTAGGGTCCCCAGGGGCAAGGGGACTCAGAAAAGGGAAAAAGAGAATGGGAGAAAGGAGAGGGGAAGAAAGGATAAAAAGAGACGCCGAACCTCCATAGCCAATTTCTACTCCTAGCACTAAACAAAGTCATTTCCTGGAAGATACAGAGTGGTTCAAGATTATTAACTAGCGGAAATATGACCTTGCAGGCCCAGAATACAGCTGCAGTGGCAATTATTATATCATGATGAGAATGATCTATATATCCTGGCTGAAAGCCAAATATGCTTATAGTAATTTAAAACTATGTCTATAAAATTTTTGCTTCTTCTCTGAAAGGTGAGGTCTCATTTCTCTTCCCTTGAGTAAAAAATGTGCTTGGTGATTTGCTTTTAATAAATAGACCATGGTGGAGGTGGCAGTATGTGGCTTCTAGGCGTAGATTACATAAGGCATTGTGTCTCCCTTACAGTCTCTTCAGATCATCCACTCTGGGAGGAGCCAGTTGTCATGTTGACAGGACACACCAACAGCCCTAAGGAGAATGCAGTGAGGAACTGAGACCTCCTGCCAAATGCCAGCAAGGAACTGAAGCTTGCTGCTGACAGTCCTGTGAGTATGGCATCTTGGAAGCGGATCTTCCCAACTGTGCCCTCATGAGAGACCCTAGGTGAAACCACACAACTAAAGTGTTCCTGAATCCTTCACCTACAGAAACTGAGACCATAATTGTTTGTTGTTTTAAACTTCTAAGTTTAAACTGCTAAATTTACTAAATGAAAGAGTACATATTTGTTATTTTAAGCTACAGTGATATATATGTAATGATTATATATATATATAGTCGTATGTCTGAGTCTGTTCAGGCTGCTGTAACAAAATACAATAAACTAGGTAGCTTATAAACAACAGAAGTTTATTTCTCACAGTTCTTGAGCCTGGAAGTTTAAGGCATCAGCAGATTGGGTGTCTGGTGAGGGCCTGCTTCTTGGTTCCCAGAATGGCAGCTCCTTGCTGTATCTTCACATGGTGGAATGGGGGAAGACAGTTATCTGAGGCGTGTTATGTAGGGGCACTAAGCCCATTAATGAGGACTCCACTTTCACAGTCTAGCACTTTCTAAGGTCTCACCTCTTAATACCATCACATTGGTGGTTAGGATTCAGCAGACGAATTTTGGAGAGACACAAACATTCAATTCATGATAATATTTAATATGTTTAAAACTAATATATAGTATATATTTAGTAACAAAATATCTAATGACTAATATAATAGCTAATATTTAAAAGAAGGGAAATAAATTGTTTATTGACTAACAAAGCATTGATCAGGTTTCATTTGTGTTTCTATTATCAATTCCACTTATGTATTTAACTGAATCATTCTGCTTTCATCCCAGTCAATGGTGCCTATCAGTGGATGAAAAGGTGACTAAATTTAATAAGTATTTGAAACTTTTGCCTTTGATTTTTGTAGCAGAAACCTTGGCCCAGTAAATGAGAATCAAGTCACAGTGTAAACAAATTAAAACTCATAGTAGGAAAAAATAATTTTCTCATGTTCAAATTCTTTTATTAGTTATAAAACAAGTCTGTCTTTGGTTTTCAACAACCCAATTCATGTGATTTTTAGGTCAAGGATAACTATATTACTATAGTAACTAACTTCACATTAGGAGATATTTGGAATTATAAAAAGAATAACTACAAACTGGCTTCATATGAACCCTGATTGAAATAGACTGATAGGTTCCAAATATGTTAGGCCAAGAACGTTTTTTCTAGTAAAACAATATAGAGAAAAATAATAAATTCAAAGCAGATCCTTGCGCCATCCACAGATCATCCCCTGGGATACTTCAGTAATCTGGGGACCTGTTATATAATCATTTGTCTACTCCCTCAGAAAAGCTTTAAAAAAAGGTCTGGCATCATTAGATCTGTTTGGCTGGTCTCAGGAGTTAAAATCCCTAGACATAGAAATTGTTGAGCAATTAGAAAGATGAGAAAAGCCCCATTCTAAGGACTAATCTAGTAAGAAGTTTACTGTATTTCCTGATTTTTTTTTTTTAAGAAATATCAGAAGGAATATATTGCTCTTTTTTGCTTTTTAAGGACCATTAAATACTAACTTGAGCTACTGAAGCCTTCCAGGTGTGTTTTTCAAATGTGACTAACTATAAGGTTTAATGTTCAAAGGCCAGATCATGTATCAGGCCATTCTCGAGTAGGGAAGCTAGCAGAAACAAAGAGCATCGTGGGTAAAATGTGAAGGCAGCAAAAAAAGAAGGAAGGGAGATTGTGGCTTAAGGCAGTGGTTCCAAATCCTGCCACTGCCAATGTACAACCAAGTATTCCCTGAACCAGGGTCAAGTAAGAAGCATAAGGTAGATAACAGTTTTTATAAGTAGAAAAATCTATTCTATGGTTTTAAAAGTCTTTTAATATGACTTCTTAATCTCTTCTATTTTTTAGAGTATTACAATACCCTTTGGTATATAAAGTGATAATTTTACTTGTGTGTTTTTAAAGTGTTCTTACTGTGTAAAATAAAGTATAACAGCCTTTTGTGCTACTACCTCACAAAATCTTACAGATAATCCATCAAATCCATGAGTCTGCAAATGACTGGCTGGTATTGAAAATTGTGAATGAGTGTGTATCCGTTTGTTCTCACACAGCTATGAAGAAATACCCAAGACTGAGTAATTTAGAAAGGAAGAGGTTTAATTGACTCACAGTTCTACATTGCTGGGGAGGCCTCAGGAAACTTACGATCATGATGGAAAGCAAAGGAGAAGCAGGCAACGTCTGCACAGGGTGGCAGGACAGCATGAGTGCAAGCAGGGAAATACCAGATGCTTATAAAACCATCAGATCTCATGAGAACTCATGAAACTGCCCCCATGATCCAGTTACCTCCACCTGGTACTGCCCTTGGCACATCAGGATTATGGGAATTACAATTCAAGGTAAGATTTGGGTGGAGACACTGAGTGAAACCATATCAGAGTGAATGAATGAATGAATGAAGCAGTCAATTAACCAGTGAATGAATGAAAGCAACAATGGTGATATGGAGTTGCTGGGAGCTAAGGCTGGAATCAGTCTTGAGTGGACAGAGGAAACTATAATTATCAGAGCCCTCTTTGGAATAAGGTGTTGTGAAGAGTCACTAAGGACAAAATTTGCCTCTATGTACTTTATCAAAGACCCTAGTCTTAAGATCTGTAAACTAGACTTATCTGATTCCAAGTGTCTTTCATCTGACCTGCAACAAGGCATTTGGAAATTGAATCTGGGTTTATGGATTCTAGGGATACAAAACAGAAGCAGTCTTCAGAGCCTTACAGAACACTTAACGTTCATGCACTTTGATAATATATTACGCAACCCATGCTGTCTAGGCCTCTCTTACTTTCCAAAAGGTATTCAGGGTATTCAGTATAAATTTTCAAGTCACTCAACCCAAAAAGAACCTCCTGCCAGTCAATCCCCTTTGTGACTTCTTTCAGAAACTTTAAGCAGAAGCAGCATTTTCATGAAGAACTTCAAAACGGTCAGAACATTGATAATACTAACAGTAATAAGCTAACATTGACTGAATACCTACAACATATAGGGCACTTTTCTTAGCACTTTCTATATACTGAGACATTTACTCAATCATCCTAGCAACCCTATAAGAAAAGTTTTAATTACTAACTTTAGACTTTTATTGCAGCACAAGACTATCGGATTATGTTTTTTTCTATTATGTACTGTTCACACAGTGAGGTTTGTCTTATTTCTCCCCTAAATTTCAAAGCTGCTCTCACTTTACTCCTTCTTTTAAATTTACTTCGTCTTCATCTCTGGGACACATTCTGTGCTAGTCACAGGAACTTTCAGGAACTTTGAGTCATAGCTTAGAGAATTAAAAACCTGGGTAGCCTGGCTTCTGCTCTTTTTCTGACCATTGTTCTGATCCCCAAGAATTAGGCTTTTTTCTTACTCCTGGTGGCTAACCTCTGGCTGTCTGATTATTTGTATTGTATAAGTCTTTCCTTTGGTTTCTTGGATGGTTTCTCAGTCCTTATGAGGTAAAAATAACCACAGTTCTGCCCTAAAATCCAGTAACTTGTCCCCAGTAATTACAGTTGTTCTTCTCTTATGTCAACTCTGACCTGCCTGAATTTCTGCCTGCTGTCAATTTTTTGGAGCTATCACTTTTCCTTCCCTAGGAGGTTGGTCTAATCCCTGAGACCTTTCTCATTCCCATAAGACTCATTTTCCTTAAGACTAAATCTCTCAAAATCAGTAACCCTTGAGTAATTTCCCTTACTGAATATGCACAGCTTTATTATTTTGTTGTTTTTAATTTCATATTAAAGATTCATTTCAATTTTCTAGCACATGATACTCATGAGGTTAACTCTCCCCAGGTAGCTGTGCTTGTTCCATACTGTCTTGTCTTTGGTTAGGTTATAATCAAATTCAATCGTTTTTTGGTTGGGAGAATTGCCAGGAAAGACAGGAAGAATTACACATATTTTCAAATTAATTAAAAATCTAAAATATTGTCAACTGGGGTAGAGCTTCATAGTAATAATTTGAAAATTTATTTTAAATCAATGTTTATTGCATTTCAAAAGGACCTATGATAGGTTCTGTTGTGACTACTTAAATAATAAAAGGTATTATCCCTTTCACTATATTTTCTTAAGTTAGATATTTAGATGAACAGAGAGATAATATGAATACCCATTATTTTCATGTGTATTAATTTATAAATATGCATGCTAGCAAAGTTTTGATCAGCTTTTCAGAAGTGGGTTTTAGATTCAAGTAAAACCACAGTGAAGAAAGACCGGCAGTCCTTTGGAGATGTTTGTAATGTCAAAATAGATATCGGTATGTATTTGTCTCAGGTCAGCCCAAGACAGATTTCTGGCTCTTGCCCCCATAACCAATTAGTAATTGATCAACTTCAGTATCTCATAATGTAAGATGTTCCACTCCAGTTATCCAAGTCAAACCTGGAAAGGTGGTAGAAAGACAATTATGAAAGCAGAAAAGGAAGAGTGAATGAAAGCAGAAAATAAGAAGGAGAAAAATGAAAGCATTGCAAGAACAAACAGTTGCCTATGATAAAAAAAAAAAAAAGATGAGTGAGAGAAAAGAAATTAAAGATGCTTCCAGGGATCACAAGAAACGGAAATGAAGAAGTTCAAGGAATTAAGGTGATATGGTTTGGCTCTGTGTCCCCACCCAAATCTCGTCTTGAATTGTAACCCCATAATTCCCACGTGTTGTGGGAGGGACCCAGTAGGAGATAATTTGAATCATAGGGGTGGTTTCCCCAATTCTGTTCTCATGGTAGTGAATAAATCTCATGAGATCTGATGGTTTTATCTGGGTTTTTCACTTCTGCATCTTCCTCATTTTTCTCTTGCCACCGCCATGTCAGAAGTGCCTTTCACCTCTCACCATGATTCTGAAGCTGCCCCAGACACGTGGAACTTACTGTAAGTCCAGTTAAACTTCGTTAAACTTCTTTTTCTTTCCAGTCTCAGGTATGTCTTTATCAGCAGCATGAAAATGGACTAATACAGTAAACTGGTACCAGTAGAGTGGGGCATTAATGAAAACATACCCAAAAATGTGGAAGTGACTTTTATGGGGTATTAGGCAGAGGTTGGAACAGTTTTGGAGGGCTCAGAAGAAGACAAGAACATGTGGGAAATTTTGGAATCTTCTAGAGACTTGTTGAATGGCTTTGACAAAAATGTGATAGTGATATGAACAATAAGGTTCAGGTTTAGGTGGTCTCAGATGGAGATGAGGAACTTGTTGGGAACTGGAGCAAAGGTGACTCTTGTTATGCTTTAGCAAAGAGACTGGCAGCATTTTGCCCCTGCCCTCGAGATCTGTGGAACTTTGAACTTGAGAGAGATAATTTAGGGTATCTGGTGGAAGAAATTTCTAAGCAGCAAAATATTCACAAGGTGACTTGGGTGTTGTTAAAAGCATTCTGTTTTAAAAGGGAAATAGAGCATAAAAGTTCAGAAAATTTCCAGCCTGATGATGCAGTAGAAATGGAAAACCCATTTTTTGAGAAGAAATTCAAGCTGGCTACAGAAATTTGTATAAGTAACAAGGAGTCGAATGTTAATCCCCAAGACAATGGGGAAAATGTCTCCAGGGCATGTCATAGGTCTTCATGGCAACCCCTCCAATCACAGACCCAGAAGCCTAGAAAGAAAATATGATTTTACGGGCTGGTCCCAGGGTTCTCATGCTGTGTGCAGCCTAGCAACTTGGTATCCTGCATCCCAGTCACTCCAGCTGTTGCTAAAAGGGGCAGGGTAAAGCTTGGCCCATGGTTTACAAGGGTGCAAGCCCCAAACCTTGGCAGCTTCCATGTGGTGTTGAGTCTGAAGGTACACAGAAGTCAAGAATTGAGGTTTAGGAACCTCCACTTTGATTTCAGAAGAAGTATCAAAATGCCTGGATGCCCAGGCAAAAGTTTGCTGCAGGAGCAGGGCCGTCATGGAGACCCTCTGTTATGGCAGTGCAGAAGGGAAATGTGGGCTTGGAGCCCCCACACAGAATCCCCACTAGGGCGCCGCCTAGTGGAATTGTGAGAAGAGGGTCACTGTCCTGCAGACCCCAGAATGGTAGATCTACTGACAGCTTGCACTGTGCACCTGGAAAAGCTACAGACACTCAATGCCAGCCTGTGAAAGCAGCCAGGAGCAGGGGGCTACACCCTGCAAAGCCATAGGGGCAGAGCTGCCCAAGAAAATGGGAACCTAACTCTTATATCAGCATGACTTGGATGTGAGACATGGAGTCAAAAGAGATCATTTTGGAGCTTTAGAATCTGACTGCACTGCTGGATTTTATACTGGCATGGAAACTGTAACCCCTTTGTTTTGGCCAATTTCTCCCTTTTGGAATGGCTGTATTCACCAAATACCTGTACCCTCATTGTATCTAGGAAGTAACTAGCTTGCTTTTAATTTTACAGGGTCATAGGCAGAAGGGATTTGCCTTGTCTCCAAAGAGACTTTGGACTGTGGACTTTTGGGTTAATGCTGATATGATTTAAGACTTTGGGGGACTGTAGGAAGGCATGATTGGTTTTGAAATGTGAGGACATGAGATTTGGGAGGGGCCAGGGGCAGAATGATAAGGTTTGGCTCTCTGTCCCCACCCAAATCTCATCTTGAATTGTACTCCCATAATTCCTATGTGTTATGGAAGGGACCCTGTGGGAGATCATTTGTATCATGGCTGTGGTTTCCCCATACTATTCTCGTGGTAGTAAGTCTCATGAGATCTGATGGTTTTATCAGGGGTTTCTGCTTTTACATCTACCTAATTTTTCTCTTGCTGCTGCCATGTAAGTAGTGTGTTTCACTACCTACCTGATTCTGAGGCCTCCCCAGCCATGTAGAACTGTAAGTCCAATTAAACTTCTTTTTCTTCCCAGTCTTGGGTATGTCTTTATCAGCAGTGTGAAAATGGACTAATACATAAGGTGACTTTAGGAAGAAAGGAAATGGAATATAATGAGGATAATTCATTCATTTTTTTGAGAATCCTCGATGTACTATGCGCTAAGCACCATGACAGATCTTTTCTATAAGATAAAGTAAAATATTGTTTCAGATTTCAGAAGACTTACAGTATGTTGTAAATATTTGTTCTAGCCAAGAATGAACCTGAAATATTCTAATATTTAGAGTTAGACGTATTGTCTGCTGTTTCATTGGCCCTTATCATTACATGAAGAAAAAAAAAAAATTGTGAATGATGTTTTTTTTTTTTTTTTAAGGCAGTCTCACTCTGTCTCCCAGGCTGAAGTGCAGTGACACAATCTTGGATCACTGCAACCTCCGCATCCTGGGTTCAAGCAATTCTCCTACCTCAGCCTCTCGAGTAGCTGGGATTACAGGCACAGGCCACCATGTCCAGCTAATTTTTTTTGTTGTTTGTATTTTTAGTAAAGACAGGGTCTCATCATGTCAGCCAAGCTGGTCTTGAACTCCTGACCTCAAATGATCCACCCACCTCAGCCTCCCAAAGTGCTGGGATTACAGGCGTGAGCCACTGTGCCCAGCCGTGAATGACTACTTTTTAAAAGGCAAGACAACAGAGGCTGCTTAAAACAACAAATAATCACAAAATTATAGCAGGTTTCTATATATAAAAAGAATTACTTACAATCATGGCAGAAGGCAAAGTGGAAGTGGTCACCTTCTTCACAAAGTGGCAGGAGAGAAGTGAGCAAAAGCAGGGAAAACTGCCTTATAAAATAATATCTCATGAGAACTCACTATCACTAGAACAGCATGGGGAAAACCGCCCCAATAAAATATGATTAAATGGCACCAGGAAAGCCTTTATGGACCTATATTTTCCCTTTAAAAATGCTTCAATTTTCTATATTTTCAATCCATTCTTATGGCCCAGAAAAGTAGGAAGAAAAATCCTTTTCCTGTCCTGTCTCAGGTTTCCATTGGTCCACAAAATCAGCACCTCTAACTTCTTGTATGTAATGGTTTGAAGCATCCAAACTTCCTTCCATTTCTTGTTTGCTTTTCCAATGTGAGAAGTGATTGATCTCGCTGAGCAGACAGTGCATCAGTCTGTTCTCACACTGCTATAAAGAAATAACTGAAGCCAGGCATGGTGACTCATGCCTGTAATCCCAGCACTTTGGGAGGCTGAGGTGGGTGGATCACTTGAGGCCAGGTGTTCAAGACCATCCTGGCCAACATGGTGAAACCCCTTCTCTACTAAAAATACAAAAATTAGCTGGGCATGGTGGCAGGTGCCTGTAATCTCATCTACTCAGGAGGCTGAGGCAGGAGAATTGCTTCAACCTGGGAGGTCGAGGTTCCAGTGAGCCAAGATCGTGCCACTGCACAACAGCCTAGGTGACAGAGCGAGATTCCGTCTCAAAAAAAAAAAAAAAAAAAAAAGAAAAGAAAAAGAAAAAAGAAATAACCGAGATTAGGTCATTTATAAAGGAAAGAAGTTTAATTGACTTACAGTTCTGCATGGCTGCGGAGGCCTCATGAAACTTATAATCATGGCAGAAGGCAAAGTGGAAGTGGTCACCTTCTTCACAAGGTGGCAGGAGAGAAGTGAGCAAAAGCAGGGAAAACTGCCTTATAAAATCATCACATCTCATGAGAACTCACTTACTATCACAAGGACAGCATGGGGAAAACCGCCCCCATAATCCAATCACCTCCCACCTAGTTCATCCCCTAACACATGAGGATTACAATTCTAAATGAGATCTGGGTAGGGACGCAGAACCAAACAATATCAGACAGAAGCATATGACTACTGTAAATTCCTATTTTTCTATCAGGTGGGGTTATGTGCTAAACATCTTTGTGTATGTATGGCCTCTCCTCCCTATTCCAGCTCTTTGCAGGCATGAGATATACAGCTGATTGAGTGAGCCTTCTCTGCAAACTGACACTCCCACACTGGGGTCTTAAGATGTGACTTGGCAATGTGGTGAGGAATGGGGGTGGAGGAAGCATTTTACCAGATCCAGATCAAACCCTGCAGTTCAGCTTTAGCTGCAATAAAGTGGTGTTGGTCTCTGTTTGACCCCTACACATACTTCTCAATTGATCTAATGTGTTATTATCTTCTTTACACCATATGGAGACTTTAGCTCAAATGAACCTTCTATGTGGAAAGAGTGGCTAATTAAGCTCACATGTGCCATTAATTCCTTGGTTTGAATGAGTATATAGGTTTCCTTCTAGAGAATAGGGCTCAGGGGTTTTGTGGAGCAGAGAGAAAGGGAAGACTGGAAGCTCCTGGTGCTGTGTTGGTGCCCTGCAATGAGGATGGGGATAGAGTTACTGAATAAGAGAAGAGACACAAGAGGGGGCGAGAGGACAGAAAAATAACACTACACCATCAATACTTTTTTTAGGAAAAGCTTTCATGTTGTGTTAACCAGCATCCCTTCTTAATAGATTCTTAGAGAACCTTGTCCCAGGGAAATTCATAAGCACTGCATTGAGATAACAATAACCACTTATTGCAAAGGCAGAGTTTCCCCTACCCCACCAATAAACAAACAAAAGGAAATAAAACATTGAACAGATTTTATGTTCCCCTAAAGCTTTCCCTTTACCAAATTTATTTACTTTTGTGTTTATACAGAGAGCAGGTATTGTGTTAACCAATTTTTACCGATGAAGACCTTGAGAATTGGAGAAATTAAGGATATGGTTAAGCAATGATGAACCCATGATTCAAGTACAATTCTATCTATTCATTTCTAAAGCCCTTTCCCCTGCAGGATGTCATGCCACTGTCTTGCTTTAATATTTCATTGATATTTCCTGTTTCTGAACTGGCAAGTTACTCATCTCTTTTTTAAAAAAAAAAATTACCATACAAACATATGGTCTCCCTGAGGTCTTATATAAATTAAAAGATATCTTGGAGCACAAAGTATTTGAACTAAGGAGGCTGAGCAGGACTGCTGAGACTGGGGAAACTCGTCTAACAGTATATGTCATTGGAATTCTGCCTCAGTCCTATCTGAGGCTCCACGGCAATGGTGCTGGCTTCTCTTCCCCTGCACTCACATCCACCCTAAAGTGCTTGGCCTCGTTGCAGGAAGTACAAGGAAGGTGACCTAAAATTCTTAGCACTCACCTACCTCAAAATTATTAACAAGCTGAAGTTGAAGATGCTTCTGAAAATTGCAAGGAATTTTGGGGGAAGTTGTTGCTCTGTTAGTCTGCCTATACCTTAGTGAGAGAACAAGGAGAAAGCAGAGAGGTGAGGTAAAGTGTGTGTAAAGGAAGAACATGTGATGCTGACTCTATTCTGCAGTGCTGGATTCAGAGCCCAAAGCAAGAAGGATTGGAAAGAGGTGAATCTTTGACTGAGATGAAGGTGTATTGATGAATATACTGAATTGAACATTAATTACTGCACTGAAACCACCCTTGAGAACAAAGTTACTGTAGCAGCATCGCCTCAGTAGTACCCATAATTCCTTCATCTATGAGACTTCTCCAGTGATTCCTTGACAGCTCCATGCCCAGATCAACCTAACCATGTCTTTCTTGGCTCCTACTTCTAGGATGTGATGCATTACAAACCTACACTCATTATTTTGTCTTACATGCCTATTTCTCTAGTAGTCTCAGTTTCAGTTTACAAAATCATCATCTATATGATGTCCCAAAATGAAAATCTCAGTCTATCCTCAATCCCTACTTGAGGAATATCTCTCAGATATGTGTGGCTCAATCCCTACTTTCTACTCACTCCCATATCTAATAAGTGTAAAAGAAAGTAAAAGCAAAGGGAAATCCAACTCTCAAATCTAGTGCCTCCACCCTTCCCCCCTTGTTTCCTCATTCTCTATGCCTGGAAAATTACAATAACCTCCTAACCAAACTTAGTCATCAGCTTCTCCCCACTCTAATGTGCCTCCAGAAAGCAGGATTGATTAAGCTCTCAACTGATGCTTATAGTCTATAAAATAGAGCCAAAACTCCTTAGTAGAACATCAGCCTATCTCTTTAGTTTTACTTTTTATCCCTTCTTTAATCACTGAACTCCTTCCTTTTAGTCAAGCATGGCTCACCCTAGCTTGACTCCGAGGTTCCCTGGATGCCCTTTCTTCTGTTGTTATGCACTTCTCCCATTTCAACTTGGAAAACCCCACTTCTTTTGAAGATCCAGCAGGACTATTACCAGTTGTAAAACGTGATCTCACATCCCCTTTGTGCTTACTGAGCACTATTGTACATGATTCCATGTACACATTATATTGTAATTATTAATTAAATGTTTGTCTCCTTTTGCCCATAATCTGTAGGATCACAGCCACAAGTCACAAAAATGGAATCTTTCAGATTTAAGAAACAAAAAGGAAAATATATTGGGTAGTTGTCAGTATTCTCAGAAAGTCGAAGAACCAGTCTTGAATATCAGTCTTGAATATGTAGGTCTGCACAGCAGTAAGGATCACAGATAATATTATGTAACAGAACCAATCAGGAAAGGACTCTGCTGACATCATATTGAACAAAGGACACCATAGTTTACAGCCAGTTCTGAATAACAGGTTCCCCTACTGGAACTATTGCTATCAATGCCCGTGTGTATTTACTCATGTATTTGTCCATTGCTAGATTAGCTCTGGAGGACTTCACATGTTGTTTTGTTCCCTGTGGTATACACAGAGCCTAGCACAATGCCTGGCTCAAAATAGTGTTTGTGAATAGTATTTATATGTATATATTTTCCTCTGCTTCTGCTTCTTTGCTCAATTAGCTTCTATTTCAAAGACCAGAGTAGGTGCATCTTATTGGTTGAGCCTAGGTCATGTGCCCAACCCCTCACTGAAGGGAAGCTAGAAAAGCAAGTTTCTGGGGTTTTTAGCAGTTATAGTGAGAGATAAATTCTGCCTCTCGATAGGAATAATGTAGACAACTAGGAAAGTTTCAAATAATGCAAATAGCCACTAAAACTACTAGATACATTTAAAATGTATTCAATTGTAATAATCCCATTGCTCAACAGACCAAGGTGGCTTCTATATTGAACAGTGCTGATATAGAACATTTTCATTATCACACAATATTCTATTGAAGAGTATTGGCCTAGACAAAACCCCTAATTTTATTAATGTGTAAAGTGAGGTCCCTGGAGGTTAAATGATTTATCAAGGTCACACAGCCAACTAGTATCCAGTTCAAAATTAGATACCAAATTTCCTGACTCCATTTTTATTCCTCTATCACTACTTATTGTCTTTCAACTTACAGTTGTAAATGTTATGTTTATTTTCGTTCATTTCTTCAATTTTTCAAAAGCTTTTTGATTTGAAAGTCTATGGTTTGTTGTGTTAAATTGCAGAATCAAAAAAGCTTTCATAGCTATAAAGACCATTACTAGCAGAGCCTGGATTAGAACTAGTGTTCACTGACTCCTAGTCGTCAAATGATTTGTTGCATAGAATGTTGAGAGAATAAATCTTGAAGTTTTTAATTTAGCCAGTCATAGAAAGGGGACAAAACTCATGTACCACACAAATGGTGAGACAGAAGATACCAGTTCATTTTCAGCAATGGTCATCTGAATTCCTGCCAATATCCACAGAGTGGCAGGGGCAATTTCAGCCACAGTAACAAGTTGATCTCTGACATGAAACACTACTTTTCAAGCATTTCCCAAAGGCTTGAAAAGTAGCTAGACAAACAAATTCAAAAGAAATATTGACGGTCATGGGAACTCAAAGACTTGACTTTCTTACTGCTTGCAGACACACTCACTGGACCCCTAATGACTATGAAAGTTGCAGATAGCACGCCTTGTCTCTTAGGTGGTACCGTGGATGCTCAAAGGAAGCCATCAGCCCCAGCAAGATTCTCGTGCTTCTATCATAAACCCAAAGTGAGTAGGTACCAGCTGCCATAGACTGCAAGGTTACCAGCACTCTCAGGATGATTCTGAGGGAGGAAGCTTCAAATATTTTACTTTTCTGCCCTATTCTTTAGTAGGATTAGGAAGCTACTATTCACACTCCCTGGAATAAATTATGATATCTAGAAACTCTTATTTTACACTCTCCAAATAGCACACAGCACAATGCTAAAAGAATGTAAGTGAATGGTACACATAGCCTCTTGACAGCTGAAGCTTTTGATCCTCAGCAGACCACATAGACATCATCTAAATAAGAATAGACATCATCTGAATAAGGACAGACATCCCAGCTCATATCTCAAGCCTCTGCCTCTTCTGGTTCCTCACTATTTGGTGAGATGTGCCTTTCCCTATATTTAAAAAATATTTTCTAGCTATTGGCTGGTCGTGGTGGCTCACGCATGTAATCCCAGCACTTTGGGAGACCATGACAGGTAGATCACCTGAGGCCAGGAGTTTGAGACCAGCATGGCAAACATGGAAAAACCCTGTCTCTACCAAAAATGCAAAAATTAGCCAGGTGTGGTGGCATACGCCTGTAGTCCCAGCTACTTGGGGGGCTGAGGCGCGAGAATTGCTTGAACATGGGAGGTAGAAGCTGCAGTGAGCAGAGATCGTACCACTGCACTCCAGGTTGGGGGACAGAGTGAGACTCCATCTCAAATAAAAATATATATTTCTAGCTATTTCTATAATTGGTCTTATTATACGATATTGTTAAATATTTTACTCCTCATTCTTTACATATCTTGAAGGCAGGGAATTAGGCACATTCATTTTTTTCTGTTGTTCATTCAATACTATTCATGAACATTATTTTAAGCCAAGCACTGTGCTAGGCTCTGGATATACCACAGGGAACAAAACAACATGTGAAGTGCTACAGAGCTAACATTCTAGCAATAGACAAATACATGAGTAAATACACAGATAGAAGTACACAAATAGGAATAAGGGGTGATGAAGGCACATGCTGCTTTAGAGAGAATAGCCAAGGAAAGTATTTCAGATGAGACTATAGAAACCTGAATAAAGTGAGGAAGTAAATCATACATGTGTGTCTGGAAGAAGAGCTTTTCATGCAGAGGAAAGAGCAAGGGGTTGATTCCACATGTATCCACTAACATAACATGACTACTTGTTACCTAATATGTACCTTACACAAGGGAGAGGGATGAGAAGACACAGATTCTGCAGACAAGAGGATGAATCAAATACAAAGACTAAAACAATAGGAAAATGGAGAAGAAATTGACTACCTACCCACAGAAGCATCTCCAATCTTGCTACACAGTATCTCTCAGATATGTGTGGCTCTGTTTTACACCACATAAATGCCTCACCATAAAGCCACTAATACAATCCATGCACCTTAAATATCACAGCATACTTAAATTCACTCAACTGTACATATTTAGAGTTGAAGGACATTAAAAAAAATCATTTCCACAGACTTTTCTATCACCAGTCCCTTAAATGGAAATTAAGAGGGCAAGGCAAAGCACTTCTCTACTTAGTGTGGTGAACTGCCTCAGAAAAATGATGCTGGAAGCAAAAACAATCACAAAGAAGATAGACCAAGTTCCATTTCAACTGAAAAAGATCAGGGAAATATAGCACTGGAACTTGCTCATGTTCAAACTAAGTCAAGAACATTTGAAAGACCTTCAGGTGCTCAAGAGTTCTCCAGTCTAAAACAATTTTGGAGAATCCAGAGACTTAAAGGAATGGGAACCAGGTGGTTAGAGGATGATGAAGAGGGAAGATGAATGACAGTGACAAGATACTAAAATTGTTAGCAATAATTGTATTAGTCCATTCTCACACTTCTATAAAGAAATATGCAAGACTGGGTAATTTATAAGGGAAAGAGATTTAATTGACTTACAGTTCTGCATGGCTAGGGAGCCCTCAGGAAACTTACAATCAGTCAGAAAGGGAAGAAGGCAAGTCTTACAGGATGGCAGGAGAGAGAAGAGTGAAGGAGGAATTTTCAAATACTTATAAAACCGGGGGGCGGAGCAAGATGGCCGAATAGGAACAGCTCCAGTCTCCAACTCCCAGCGCGAGCGACACAGAAGACCGGTGATTTCTGCATTTTCAACTGAGGTACTGGGTTCATCTCACTGGGGAGTGCCAGACGATCAGTGCTGGTCAGCTGCTGCAGCCCGACCAGAGAGAGCTGAAGCAGGGCGAGGCATCGCCTCACCTGGGAAGCGCAAGGGGGAAGGGAATCCCTTTTCCTAGCCAGGGGAACTGAGACACACAACACCTGGAAAATCGGGTAACTCCCACCCCAATATTGCGCTTTAAGCAAACAGGCACACCAGGAGATCATATCCCACACCTGGCCGGGAGGGTCCCACGCCCACGGAGCCTCCCTCATTGCTAGCACAGCAGTCTGCGATCTACCTACCGGCAAGGCAGCAGCGAGGCTGGGGGAGGGGCGCCCGCCATTGCTGAGGCTTAAGTAGGTAAACAAAGCTGCTGGGAAGCTCGAACTGGGTGGAGCTCACAGCAGCTCAAGGAAACCTGCCTGTCTCTGTAGACTCCACCTCTGGGGACAGGGCACAGCTACACAACAACAACAACAAAAAAGCAGCAGAAAGCTCTGCAGACGCAAATGACTCTGTCTGACAGCTTTGAAGAGAGCAGTGGATCTCCCAACACGGAGGTTGAGATCTGAGAAGGGACAGACTGCCTGCTCAAGTAGGTCCCTGACCCCTGAGTAGCCTAACTGGGAGACATCCCCCACTAGGGGCAGTCTGACACCCCACACCTCACAGGGTGGAGTACACCCCTGAGAGGAAGCTTCCAAAGCAAGAATCAGACAGGTACACTCGCTGTTCAGAAATATTCTATCTTCTGCAGCCTCTGCTGCTGATACCCAGGCAAACAGGGTCTGGAGTGGACCTCAAGCAATCTCCAACAGACCTACAGCTGAGGGTCCTGACTGTTAGAAGGAAAACTATCAAACAGGAAGGACACCTACACCAAAACCCCATCAGTACATCACCATCATCAAAGACCAGAGGCAGATAAAACCACAAAGATGGGGAAAAAGCAGGGCAGAAAAGCTGGAAATTCAAAAAATAAGAGCACATCTCCCCCGGCAAAGGAGCGCAGCTCATCGCCAGCAACGGATCAAAGCTGGACAGAGAATGACTTTGACGAGACGAGAGAAGAAGGCTTCAGTCCATCAAATTTCTCAGAGCTAAAGGAGGAATTACGTACCCAGCGCAAAGAAACTAAAAATCTTGAAAAAAAAGTGGAAGAATTGACGGCTAGAGTAATTAATGCAGAGAAGGTCCTAAACGAAATGAAAGAGATGAAAACCATGACACGAGAAATACGTGACAAATGCACAAGCTTCAGTAACCGACTCGATCAACTGGAAGAAAGAGTATCAGCGATTGAGGATCAAATGAATGAAATGAAGCGAGAAGAGAAACCAAAAGAAAAAAGAAGAAAAAGAAATGAACAAAGCCTGCAAGAAGTATGGGATTATGTAAAAAGACCAAATCTACGTCTGATTGGGGTGCCTGAAAGTGAGGGGGAAAATGGAACCAAGTTGGAAAACACTCTTCAGGATATCATCCAGGAGAACTTCCCCAACCTAGTAGGGCAGGCCAACATTCAAATCCAGGAAATACAGAGAACGCCACAAAGATACTCCTCGAGAAGAGCAACTCGAAGACACATAATTGCCAGATTCACCAAAGTTGAAATGAAGGAAAAAATCTTAAGGGCAGCCAGAGAGAAAGGTCGGGTTACCCACAAAGGGAAGCCCATCAGACTCACAGCAGATCTCTCGGCAGAAACTCTCCAAGCCAGAAGAGAGTGGGGGCCAATATTCAACATTCTTAAAGAAAAGAATTTTAAACCCAGAATTTTATATCCAGCCAAACTAAGTTTCATAAGTGAAGGAGAAATAAAATCCTTTACAGATAAGCAAATGCTTAGAGATTTTGTCACCACTAGGCCTGCCTTACAAGAGACCCTGAAGGAAGCACTCAACATGGAAAGGAAAAACCGGTACCAGCCATCTCCAAAACATGCCAAAATGTAAAGACCATCGAGGCTAGGAAGAAACTGCATCAACTAACGAGCAAAATAACCAGTTAATATCATAATGGCAGGATCAAGTTCACACATAACAATCTTAACCTTAAATGTAAATGGACTAAATGCTCCAATGAAAAGACACAGACTGGCAAACTGGATAAAGAGTCAAGGCCCATCAGTCTGCTGTATTCAGGAGACCCATCTCACACGCAGAGACATACATAGGCTCAAAATAAAGGGATGGAGGAAGATTTACCAAGCAAATGGAGAACAAAAAAAAGCGGGGGTTGCAATCCTAGTCTCTGATAAAACAGACTTTAAACCATCAAAGATCAAAAGAGACAAAGAAGGCCATTACATAATGGTAAAGGGATCAATTCAACAGGAAGAGCTAACTATCCTAAATATATATGCACCCAATACAGGAGCACCCAGATTCATAAAGCAAGTCCTTAGAGACTTACAAAGAGACTTAGAATCCCATACAATAATAATGGGAGACTTCAACACTCCACTGTCAACATTAGACAGATCAACGAGACAGAAAGTGAACAAGGATATCCAGGAATTGAACTCAGCTCTGCAGCAAGCAGACCTAATAGACATCTATAGAACTCTCCACCCCAAATCAACAGAATATACATTCTTCTCAGCACCACATCGTACTTACTCCAAAATTGACCATATAATTGGAAGTAAAGCACTCCTCAGCAAATGTACAAGAACAGAAATTATAACAAACTGTCTCTCAGACCACAGTGCAATCAAACTAGAACTCAGGACTAAGAAACTCAATCAAAACCGCTCAACTACATGGAAACTGAACAATCTGCTCCTGAATGACTACTGGGTACATAACGAAATGAAGGCAGAAATAAAGATGTTCTTTGAAACCAATGAGAACAAAGATACAACATACCAGAATCTCTGGGACACATTTAAAGCAGTGTGTAGAGGGAAATTTATAGCACTAAATGCCCACAAGAGAAAGCAGGAAAGATCAAAAATTGACACTCTAACATCGCAATTAAAAGAACTAGAGAAGCAAGAGCAAACACATTCGAAAGCTAGCAGAAGGCTAGAAATAACTAAGATCAGAGCAGAACTGAAGGAGATAGAGACACAAAAAACCCTCCAAAAAATCAATGAATCCAGGAGTTGGTTTTTTGAAAAGATCAACAAAATTGACAGACCACTAGCAAGACTAATAAAGAAGAAAAGAGAGAAGAATCAAATCGACGCAATTAAAAATGATAAAGGGGATATCACCACCGACCCCACAGAAATACAAACTACCATCAGAGAATACTATAAACACCTCTATGCAAATAAACTGGAAAACCTAGAAGAAATGGATAATTTCCTGGACACTTACACTCTTCCAAGACTAAACCAGGAAGAAGTTGAATCCCTGAATAGACCAATAGTAGGCTCTGAAATTGAGGCAATAATTAATAGCCTACCAACCAAAAAAAGTCCAGGACCAGATGGATTCACAGCTGAATTCTACCAGAGGTATAAGGAGGAGTTGGTACCATTCCTTCTGAAACTATTCCAATCAATAGAAAAAGAGGGAATCCTCCCTAACTCATTTTATGAGGCCAACTTCTGCTCATTTTCATTCAGTGGCTTCCCATCTCACTCAGGTAAAACTCAAAGCCCCCACAGTGACCTCTGGTGGCCTACAGAGCCCTATGTGTTCTGCCTCGCCCCCCACGTTCTGACTTCATCTCTTTTTACTCTTCCATAGGATGACTCTATTCCTTCCACACAGTCTCTCTTGCTAGATTTTGAAAATACCAGGCATATTTCTCCATTGGGAATTTTGCTTTCTTCTCTCATTCTGTTAAAGACAGCTCAATTGCCATTTGTCAGAGCTTTTTACCACTTTGTGTGAATAATAACCTACCTTCCCCCCATGTAACCCCATTCTGACTTTTATCCCTCCATGTGTACCTGGCCTTGTTCTGTTTGTCCCCATCACAATACTACGTGACATGCTAAATATTTATTTGCTTATTTGTTCATTATTGATCTTTTCTTACAAGTGTATAAGTTTCTTGTGTCCAGACTTTATCTATTTTGTTCTAGATGAATGTTTATTGATGGATGAATGAATGAATGAATGAATGAAGAAAGATAAGGAAGTGAGAACTAGTGTTTCTCAACCACATAGTTGAGGCAGAAGTAAATCATGCACAAAACTCAGAAAGATAAAGAAATTATATTGATGATAATGAGGAGGAGGAGGAGGATGGTGTGATGATGAGGATGATGATGATAGTAACAACTATTAGTTACTGATCTTTTATCAGGCACTGTCATTGTTTGCAATGCTTCATTTAATTCTCTTGCAACTATACAATGTAGGTCCTATTGTTATCTCAGTTTTCTAAATAAGGAAACTAAGGCTTTGAGGAGTTAGATAACTTGTCCAAGGATGCACAGTTAATAAACATAAGAGCAGTTTTTTACTCATATCTGGCTTCAGAGTCTGCACTTCTAAAAGTTAATCTAACATCTCAAGGTAACTACAGTGTTGTGCTAGGGTCTGCAAAAATAAAACAACAAAACTGAAGGAGTGCCTAAAGCAGGAATCCAAACATAAAACTACATTCATAGAGTTAGCAAACTAGCCTCCTTAATATAATAATAACTTATAATCCTGATTCAATAAGGAATACTAATTAAGAGGCAACAAATTAAAGCAAACAAAAGGGTAACTAACTACACATAAAAGAAAATAACTCTCTAGACTCTATTTAATTCTCCCTATATTCGTGGCATTCCAAGATCTTGGCAAACTGAACTTTTTTTTAATTTGTCCTCATTAGTAGCTCCCAAGTTTACATCATATTTTCCCCCCACATTCAGTTCTTCATGAAATATGTAGGCTTAGCTTCTGGTTCAGTTAGAGTCAACAAGCAATCCCATTTTTCTGCAGCCACTCTATGATTTCATCTTAAGTGAGAGCTGTTGTTTTCTACAAAGTAAGTGGGTGAGAATTATTTTGTTTTGTTTAGTTTCACATTGAGAAGGTGGGTGTGAAAAATCTTAAGAGGCAATTATTTTAATAAAATATTTTCTGCACAGTAGAATAGCAGTTTTTAAAATTAAGATGTTGGTGAGATTGTAGCAATATTCTTACATTCCAATAGTAGAAGAATGGTTAAGTGGCTGTGCTACTTAATATGCAATACAATATACCCATTGGAAGAATTACTCATGAAGAGTTTACATTCATATGATGGTATGTTTATGTTGCCCTACTAAATGGAAAAACAGGCTACTACATTGTATAAATATGTAAATTTCAACTATAAAATATGTGTACAGCAAAGAGAGGAGTAGAAAAAAAGAAAATGATTGTCTCTGGGGAGTAAATGTGGAATGATAGTTTCCATTCTACATTCCATATTTCAAAAATAGCTGATAAAAAGCACAAATTATTTGCATACATTAAAGCCGTTTATTTTATATTTGAAGAATAAAGGTGTGTTGATAGAAAATGCAACATGGCTAAAATTCCACCTATTTGATCACAGACTATTTTGCCATACTTTCTAATGAGCTGAGAACATTGTTTCAGCATGAAAGTCTCCTTTTCTCTGACATTTAGATAAATAAGTAGACAATACATTTTCCTTATTCCAAAGCCTCCTGTTTCTTAAAAGGAAAGAGATAAGGAAGAAAGAAATGAAGGAAGAAAGGACATTTCTGATGAAATGGAGCAGTCATAGTTTGTGCACTGGCTCTGTGAATCTGGGCAAGAAACCAGACTTCTTGTCACTTTGGTTTTGCCATCTGATATTGTTTGGCTGTGTTCCCACCCAAATCTCATCTTGAACTGTACCTCTCATAATCCCCATATGTTATGGGAGGGTCCTGGCCAGAAGTAATTGAATCACGGGGGTGATTTATCTCATGCTGTTCTTGTGTTAGTGAATAAGTCTCAGGAGATGTGATGGTTTTATAAAGGCCAGTTCCCCTGCACACGCTCTCTTGCCTGCTGCCACATAAGATATGACTTTGCTTCTCCTTCACCTTCCCACCATGATTGTGAGGCCTCCCCAGCCATGTGGACCTATGGGTTCATTAAACCTCTTTTTCTTTATAAATTACCCAGTCTCATGTATGTCTTTATTAGCAGCATGAGAGCAGACTAACACACCATATGTAAAAGGGGAGTAATAATACATTATGATGTAGTGACTAAGACCACCAATACTATAACCTGATTCTAAAGATACACACTGCAGCCATATGGTCTGAGTTCAAATTCTGGCTCCACAATATCCCAACTGTATGATCTTGTGCAGGTTAATTAATCTCTCTGTCTTGGTTTTATCTTCTGCAAAATTATGTTAAGAATGAGAAGACATTAGATTCTTGACGGTTAATATGTGATATGGTTTGGCTCTGTGTCCTGGAATTGTAAACCACAGGTGTCAAGGAAGGGAGTTGTTGAGAGGTGACTGGGTCACAAGAATAATTTTCTCCATGCTGTTCTCATGATAGTGAGTGAGTTCTCATGAGAGCTGATGGTTTTAAGTGTTTGGCAGTTCTCTCTTCATGTTCTCTCTCTCTCCTGCTGCCATGTAAGACATGCCTTGCTTCCCATTCACCTTCCACCATGATTTTAGGTTTCCTGAGGCCTCCCAGCCATGTGGAACTGTGAGTCAAGCAAACCTCTTTTCTTTATTAATTACCCAATCTCCAGTAGTATCTTTATAGCAGTGTGAGAATGGACTACGATATGCTTATAAAAATGTCTAGTATACATGAGGCATTATAAAAGTGTTAACTATTGCTATTAACCTCATTCAGTAGTTGATCAAAATTCACTTAAAATGTCAGCACTCTTCTCAACAAATCCTTCTCTTACAGTTCTTCAAATCAGAAGTTCAACCTGGGTATCACTGGGCTTAAATCAAGTTATCAGCTAGACTTCATTAATTTCTGGAGGCTCTTGGGTAGAATTTGTGTCCTTCCCTTTTACAGCTTTCTGGCTTCTGCCCACATTCCTTAGCTTATGATCCCTTCTTGCAACTTCAAAGCCAGTTAACTGCAGGTTGTGTCCTTCTCATGCTGTCATTTCCCTTGTTTTCTACAGCCAGGAAGGTTCTTGGCTTTGAAGGAATTATGTGCTTATATTAGGACCATCAGAATCACCCAGGATGACCTCCTCTTCTCAATGTCTTTAATCTTAACCACATTTGCAAAGTATCTTTTGCCATGTAAAGTAACATATTTACAGATTCTAAGGATAAGAGTATAGACATCTTTCAGAGCTGTTATTCTGCCTATCACTTCTTCCCATTCCATACAACTATAGACATTTCCACACTTTATGTATGTAATAATTTAACCACCCCTTTCTCTTTCATTTCTATTGAATAAAACAATTTCATAATGCCAACATTTTAGCTATAATAGGGATAAAGTACTTTATCTTAACCCATTATTGGTAAAGGAAATAGAGACTTTACTTTTACTTTTTCCCAAAACTAGTACTTCTAGGAGATTAGGGCAGTGGCTATATTTCAGAATCTCATTTCCAGGAATGTTCAGATTAAAAGAAGAGATGATCCCCATAGCCCTTTCCAAAATCAATGATGGCACTTCTTTTTTGCCTCTTCAGATAGGAAGTCAAGGAACTCCCTAATGAAGGGACAGGCTGCTGTCCATTCTTGAGTGATGCTTAGTCAAAATATGTCCCTGTTATTTGATGCAGGAAATTCCCATGGTAACATAGTCCTCATTCTTAAAGAAAAGGAATATTTTAAGAAAATAAATATGTTTTTGCAATGATTAAAATAGTCATTTATACTCTGACGCAATTGCTGTTAGCAAATATGAAAATAGAAGGTGAGAGGATGGAAAATGATCTGGAAACATTATAGAGAAAGAAGCACTGTAGAGGGAGTAGCTGGAGGTGCAGGGTGCCTTAGATCTACTGAAGGCCACTTAGGAATTTGAGGAACAGAATAGGAGGGGATTTCAAGAAATGCACATCATGAATTTAATATGTTGCCAAAGAGAAAGGTGCCAGTCACACTCACCTTGTGCTTCACTAAGTTGCCAGAGGTTCTATTGTTGGGTCTTAGAAAGTGATTCCCCAAAGGCTGGCTCTTTAAACATGTAGAGGCCTTTGAAGGTTCTCAGAACCAAGGTCCCTGTAACCTTCTCTTGTTCCCAGCCCCTCCAGGTGTAAGGAGGGATTCTCTCTGGAATTTTCTTATTTGACCAAGAAAGCTTCTTTCTAAAAGAAATGCAACTGTCTTACACTCTCTTCCTGGGGATCTTATCAAAAAACCAGGAAAGATAAACCATCAGAGAAGAGGAGAAACTGGGATTGTTGCCATGCTCAGACAGACTTTTCATCTATTTTTCTGAGGGAAGTTCTAAGATATTCCCTGGGAAACTTTATCTGCATAATAAAACAACATTTTCCTTATGCAGCTCCGCCCCTCACCTTCCTTTAATGCCTGCATCCCAGATCCTTACATTTCTACCCTATGAGTAGAGTATTTAAGCATCAACCATCTGGTCCCTATTTGAGTTCATATTTTGAACTCAAAACTTGGCATGAAGCTATATGAGCATCAATAAAAGCAACAAATATTTACTGACCACCAGCTCCGTACTAAATACCAGGTTAGAGTTAGGTCAGTCACTCTGCCATTTTGATACCATTTGATGGAGGGAGGAAAAAGGGAAGGAAGGAAGGGAGGGAGAAAGGGAGGAGGAGAGAGAAAAAGAAAGAGAAGAGAATAAAGAAAAGAATAGAGAGAAACAAAGAAAGAAGAAAGAAAAAGAAAGAAAGAAAGAAAGAAAGAAAGAAAGAAAGAAAGAAAGAAGAAAAACTATAAAGTCTAAAATACTAAATTATTTTTTCCTTAAAGCAAATCTGTATTTGTGTATATAAAAGTTTAGTGAAATATCTATAGGCATAAAAGTGATCTCACTTTCAAGTACAATTTTATGTTATTCAATAGCCTCCCATTACTACTTAGAAATTTAGTACTTTTAGCAGTAGATACTCTTCTGGTATTAGAAATCCTCCTACACAAGTATCATGTGGCACATGCAATATGACCAACTTTGTGGCACATGCCTGACACACACACATGCACACACATGCACACAAACACACACACAATTAAATCATTTAGGGTGTATGGCAAATGTGAAGCAGTAGAAAAAGTATGGAATGGAGAATCACATTACCAATTTGTTTCCTTCTTAGCCAACAAATTTTTGTGTGTCCCTGGACCAGTCACTCAGTCTCTTTGAACCTCAGTTTCTTCATCAATGAAACTGGGGACAGGAATAAATTATTCTTAATTACAAAACTGTATTCATTTCATGCCAAACCCCATTTGTAAACATAATTAATTTTTCAAAGCAAACAGCAACAAGCTCCCAAGGTAAACATTATAACTCTAACTAAACATGAACAAGTAATAAAAAAGTAATAGATAATGAAATAATAATAAACTTGCATTGCATCCATACCATATTTCAGGCTATCCTGCTACCTCCAAACTACCCCCAAAAGTGTAATGACAAGCAACTTTTCAAAATAAGACTAAGACATCCATTATTTTCTCTCACTGTGGTGCCCATTGCCCACCTCAGAGACCTCAATCTCTATCTCATGTTACATTCTCACAGAATGTATAAATTAAAGGTTTCTGAGATTCTTGAGGGACTTATCCCAGTTGTGCTCATGCTAAACTCTACCTAAGCCTACCACCTCTTAAGAAGATAAGTGTTGCCACCCCAACACACCACAATTACCTCTTCTCCCTCACAATTCTTTTTTTGCTGCATATTCTTGGAGCCTTCTTCAGTGACACATGAGACTCTAAAAAAACAGGTCATTTTTCCTTTAGAATAGACTCATAGTTTCATCATTTTGTAGCACTCTGCAGCGTTTCAGTAAAGGCTGACTCTTACTACCCAAGTTAAAATAAGAAATTCACTGACAAAATTCCATCAGTCAGAGCAAAGCAAATCTATCAATTTTTCTAACCTTACAGGATTTGGCTACAATACACTAAGTCTCATCAAGTCTGCCTTTACTAAGTTATAAGTCATATTTTTCAAAATGATACAACATTTAACTAGATACACATTATTATTTTCCTAGTCTTCACATAGATCCCTTAACATGTGCCTATAACTGAGTATAAAACACAGTTCTTTTTTTTTTTTTTTTTTTTTGAGACGGAGTCTCGCTCTGTAGCCCAGGCTGGAGTGCAGTGGCCAGATCTCAGCTCACTGCAAGCTCCGCCTCCCGGGTTCACGCCATTCTCCCGCCTCAGCCTCCCGAGTAGCTGGGACTACAGGCGCCCGCCACCTCGCCCGGCTAGTTTTTTGTATTTCTTAGTAGAGACGGGGTTTCACCGTGTTAGCCAGGATGGTCTCGATCTCCTGACCTCGTGATCCGCCCGTCTCGGCCTCCCAAAGTGCTGGGATTACAGGCTTGAGCCACCGCGCCCGGCCAAACACAGTTCTTTTATACTTCAGTTTCTTCCTTTTAAGAGATAAGAATTGCTGTCCAAAATGAACAGTTTCTCTCTTTGAAAAGGTATCTAATAACAAGAGTTGCTTTCTTAGATGTCTCAACACTGGGAGAGTAAAGTACCTGCTTCCTAGCAAGAGGACTGGCAGACACATCTGAGTGATTTGCACAAACGTAGGATGTGAGATTCCAGGAAGACAAATGGAAATGAGGCAAGTGCTGCCATGAGAATGTCTCCTGTGGAGAAACAGGAACTGTGCCTAGTCAAAAGCTGTGATACTTTTGCCATGTGAGATTTGTTAAACTATTAAAGTTGGGGAGGGGTGGAATGTGTTCAGGGAAAAAAGAAAAAAAAAAAAAAAAGCACTATCCAGAAGCAGAAGCAGTGTTGTCCATTGGAACAGACTAAAATAAATAAATTTTAAAAAATTATTTTTAAAAAGCCTCCTGGCAAGGCAAGCCAGCTGAAGGCTCAGCCGTATTTATACTAACAGCCTTCCTGCTGATCTAACCTCTCCAGAGACCAGAAGGCTATAGACTCCCCTCACCGTGATTATCATCCTGTTTTCAAAAACTACAGACTGTATTGTGTCCAAACCACAGGTTCTTCTGAGTTGGAGATCAGCATATTAGGTTAAAGCTGAAATCAGGGAAATATTTTAGCTCATATACCTCTGCAATTCATTCCCTAGGGAAGGATGAAGAAAAAAAGCTGAAGATATATTACTAAATAAATGTTAACTAGGTCAAAATGAAGTTTTTCAAAATTCTTGGGCTTACTGTTTTAGTCTGTTTTCTGTTGCTTGTAACAGAAAACTTGAAACTGGGTAATTTAAAAGAAAAGGAATTTATTTCTTACAGTTACGGGGGCTGAGAAGTCCAAAATCAGGGGACTGAATCTGGTATGAGCCTTCTTCCTGGTGGGAACTCTCTGGAGGGTCCCAAGTGGCACAAGGTATTGCTTGGTAGGGGACTGAACATGCTAGTATATCAGCTCAGGTCTCTCTTCCTCTTCTTATAAAACCACCAGTTCTCTTCCCATAACGCATTAATCCATTTATTCATGATTAATCCATTCATGAGAGCAGAGACTAGTTAAAACCCCTGGCTCTCAATATTACCACATTGAGGATTAAATTTCAGCATGACTTTTGGAGGAGACAAATATTTGAATCATAGTACTTACTATGAGAGCTTTAACTGAACTCTGTCAAATTTCCACAAAGGGAAGCTGCTTCATTGCTCTTTCATAGAAAAAAAAATCCCTAGAGTAGATTCTACAGAGACACATGACCTTATTCAAGGCACACATTTCAATACATACATCATTGTTTGACTGTAAGTCTTGCTAACTCCTGGTGAAATACAAAGGCACTTCAGAGCACTAGCAGAGACCCTTAAAATGTTACCTACGTACTGGTTGAGTAGATTAAATAGCACCAACCACAGAAATTAAAATAAAAGTTTGGATATTTCCATATTGAAGGGATATAGTAAAGAATTAGGAGGAGAGAGCTAGGCAAACACTCTAGAAGTCTGGAATCTAATCTCCATGTCTTTGATCCTCTGAACATTCTATCTAATGCTCTCCATCAGAACATTGCACAATCTTGTCCTGCCTTCACGATCAAATTCTTAAAGCAATAATTTACTCCGGCTGGATTTCTAAAAATGTCTATATATGTGCTCTTTATTCTTCAACATACTTTAACATTTTTTCCACCCTGGCCCATTCACTAAGACTCTTCTTACAGATATCAAAATACTTCCAACTGTTAAATTCATATCTTATAATATTTTCTCACCACCATTTGTCCATTTTCCCTTCAAGAAACCCTCTGCTATCAGGGCTTCCACAACCCAGATAACTCCTGTATTTCCCTCACTTCCTTAAAATCTCTTTTTCAGAATTATTTGGGAGCACATTTCTTCTGCCCACTCCTTAAATGTTGGAGTTCCCCAGAAGCTCATCTGTCTGCATGACTTCAAATCCCAAAGCATTTGTTTTCAGCCTACATTTTTCTCTTCAGAAAGTACATCCAATTTCTTCTGAAAAACTCTGCTTATAAATTCCATGAATATCACAGTAGTTATCACAATACCTGACATTCAATAGAAATTCAAAAAAATTATACGAGTAACTGAGTAAACATAGATGACTCTCTTTTCCTCTTATATGAATGAGTTGACTATTTTCTGAAGTCTCATGTGGTCATTGTTTCTGTTTGGGGATCTATACTTATCTATCTCCCCTGCAGGATTTTTGAGGACAAGGACTGCTGTCTTTATATACGCTATGCCTACAGCAGTGCCTTGTACAGTGTTAGCTTCTCATCAAATGTTTCTTACTAAATATGAATGGATAGACATATTACATATGTGGATTTAAAAAATAAAATTCATATTTTAAAGAGCCATTTAAAATAAATTAAAAATTAAAATAAGATCTAGAAAACCAAAACTAGCCTAACAACCTCCTTTTATAGAAATGATAACCAACTTACCTACAGAGCTAGGTAGTAGCTATTGTTACTAGAACCCAGGAACCCAGGTCTTTCACCTCTGAAGTTTGTGATATTTTATATATAATAGTTACATTCACTTAAGTAGCAAAACAATGATCAATCATAAATATTAAATTTTTCCTTTTGAGTGTCCTCTCCACAGATAACCTGCATCCTTCTCATTCTCTTAAATCAAGTTACAGTAAAAAATTATGGAGTGGCTACTATCTACTGGGCACCCATATATATTAGGTCTTTCGATTCTTATACCAACCCCACAATATAGTTACTTTTATTTCCATTTTACAGATAAGGAAGTAAATTGCCTAAGGTCACACAGTCTTAAAGTTGCAGAGTACATGCAAATACATGCAAATCCTGTCCTCTTGATAGCATACTCTGTTGTATCACTTAGATACAGTACTGCAGTTCATTCTTACCCAAGCCATAATCCTCGTGGGCTCTTGGAAGATATGTGTGTCTTTCTGTTTTTAAACAGTTGACCCCACGAAGAAAGTAAGGAACACAGTATTCTTTTTATTACCCACAGTCAGACCTATCAACAGGTAAGAAGCGTGTGTTGTTCCTAAAAGTTCAACCAAGATCTCATGAAAACGTTTAACTTTCCACAGCAAGATGTAAACTCTTTTAAACATACCGTAAGATGTATAATACAACAGGAATTTATTTAATGAGGATCAGATATAATGTGAAATTAATATTGTTCTAACAGGCTCCAAAGAACACATCTGACAAGCAGGAGACATTCCAAGATCCCTGTCTAACAGTCGCCTTTCATGGGTGCTGGGATGTTTCTCTTTTTTTTGTTTAATGCCCTCAAAATTCTCAAAAACCTTTCCTTAACATAGATGTACATCGAAGTTTTCATAAATGAGAAAATAATTTATTTTCATGAAATTATAACTTTCCATGTGTCAGCTCTTATTTTAGAAGCTGAAGCCCATATAGCTCATAGCTGAGTGCAATTATTGTTTGTGGGAAAGAAAGTCAATTAACCTTTCTAGGAAATAATAATACAATTAAATCTTCAATATCTTGCATTGTAAATACTTCCCAGCAAAGGACTTTCCTTTTGAGTTGTTACAAAATCTTTAGCTAGAAAATGATGCAGCAAATTCTCAGCAACGTTGAAATTCAGAACAAGTTACTTTCTTCCTTATTTCAATAAAGAAAAAGTTTTAAACTCATATACTAATTTTAAATGAGCTCACTCTTAAAAGAATAAAGAAAAAGGAAATATGGCCATTCCAATGCAATAAAAAGTGAAGGTGATATACAGTAATAATGGTGAATGCTGAACCCTACAGAAACCATTGTCACTACGTAAACCATTGTCACTACCATTATATAAAATAATATAATGAATTACCAATGTTTTCTGTATTTTTTACTAAATTATGGATTCAATAGTGATTTCCATCTTTGCATTAATAGTTTGAAGTTATTAATTTCCCCATAGAACCATACTTCCCATATATGCAAGTAAATTTGAAGATCAACAGAAATATCAAGTAAATTGGAAACAATAAACTTCACAGTATTCTCTGGAATCACTGGAAAACAGACTCTTTTTTGTTTCATCTCCTTTCTTAGGCAATGTAGTATGTTGAAAAGAGAGTGGGTTTAGAAATAGATTCAGATTTGAATCTAGGCTCTGCCTGCTGATGAGTATGACCTTGGACAAGATCATACATTTTGCTAAATGACTTATTTCAGGCAAGATATGCAAACTTTCATAAACTTTGAGTTTGTCATGTATCAATGGAGCTAATTATAGCTATACCTATAGATAATGTGGAGATTACATTAGATCAATTGTATAAAGCACCTGGTACACAATTGATGTTCAGTAATTATTGCTTCCTTTTCCTCATTTGCTGTTTAAATCCCTATGGACAGAAAATTATTTAAAGACCAAAATTAGTGATTTTTCACCATATATCACCTTTGTGAGTTCCTCCCTTTTTTTATGGAAAAAAAAATCGCATTTTGCATAAACATATCACAAAAAGACTAGAGAGATTTTGAGTTCTAATCATATAGTCTCATATAAAAGTTATGATACTGGAGAGATGTAGACTTTATCTTCTTTAGTAGGGAGAATTGCAAAAAGAAAAATAAAAGGAAATATTTTGAAGTTTAAATATCAAAATATAAAAATATTATATGGATATCCAGGTTGTTTATATGTGAATTCTTGGTAAAGCATGTTGCCTTCTGAGGAAGGTTCTTCCTCTAGGACCGTCTGTGCTTCCATCAAGCAAATCCCTAGGTAATATTGTTTTATATATATACCCTTAAAAGGATTTAGCATATGATCTCTTTATCACATCCAAACTTAACGGAAGAAATCTAGTAACCACCTACAGACTAAAAAAAAGATCTTAAAGATCATCTGTCTACTCCAGTCTCCCACAGATTGCCACCAAGCCCGAGCCTGAAGACAAGCTTCACAGGCTTATGATTGTTTGTAGGAAAGAAAGTCAATTAACCTTTCTAGGAAATTATATTACAATTAAATCTTCAATATGTTGAGTAGTAAATACTTCCCAACAATGGGCTTCCCTTTTGAGTTATAAAATCGTTAGCTAGAAATTGATGCAGCAAATTTTCAGCAAAGTTGAAATTCAAAATAAGCTACTTTTTCTTCAAAAGAAATTCAAAGCAAGCTACTCTAGCCTTTCAGGTGGGCCAGTTCTTTATGAGTTCTAAATACGAGTTTCTTTTTGTTGAACTGAAATCTGTCTTATGACTTTTTTTTTTTCCCAATAGATTCCAGATCCTTCCCATTGAGCAAGACAGAATACAGGGCCTCCCTCTTCTCTGCTGTAGTAGTTATCTATTCTCCTTCTTTTCCTCAGAACCTAGCACCCAAGTTATTCTCTGGAGTATCACCACTCACCAAATTGTAGTACATTTGGGTCTGGTATTGTTGATTGCTACTATCTCCAGGGGTGGGCCTATGATTCAAACATGAATGCGTAGCACTCACAAGACCATAGTTATTATTTAGGTAAACAGCACAAAACCTAATTCAGGCCAGGAATTTTACTTTGAATTGTTGAGCAAGAGAAACACTCATTGTTTCAGTGGGTCTTGGAGGTAGAGATCTTCTGACCACCATCTTGCCCATGGGAAGCAAGAGCCTCTCTGGAAATGCAGCTAACACACACTAAGGAAGAACAGAAAGAAAGAGTGACTGGGTCCTGAAATATACAGTCAAATATGAAAGCAGATCTACTTCCTGTACTTTTCAGTTGTATAACTAATGCATTCTTTTATTTTTCCCCTTTAATTTTGCTTGGGCTGTATTTATTGTCACTTGCAGCCAAAACAATCTCAACTGAAAGCACGTATCAATGTTCTATATATATTTTAAGATTGATGCTACTTCCTCTCCAGAATTTTATATTATTTTAGACAAACATTCTCAGTTCTTTTCATTTCTGCTAATATTAAATAAGTTTACAAAATCTCTTTCAGATTTGGTTTCTGTGTTCCTTAATGTCTGCTATATTAAAAATAAAAATTAAAAATAGTGTTGACATAAAAAGCATATAAAATATACAAAGAAACTTTTATTCAATTTCGTAAGAATAATTTTTAAACACCTTAGAAATACTGCTTCATGTCATTTAAGCTAACAACTTTAATCTTTGTTAGTTCATCAATAAATTAGGTTTCCAAATGACCTCTATGTGGTCATACTTTATTTCTTTAACTTTTATTTTAGGTTCAAGGGCACATGTGTAGGTTTGTTATATGGGTAAATTTGTGTCACAGGGGCTTGTTGTACAGATTATTTTTTCATCCTAGGTAATAGGTACTAGGCCTAGTGCTCAATAGATATTTTTTCTGATTCTCTCTCTCCTCCCAGACTCCAGCCTCCAGTAGGCCCCAGTGTCTGTTGTTTCCTTCATTGTGTCCTTGTGTTCTCAACATTTACCTCCTATTTATAACTGAGAACATGTGGTATTTGGTTTTCTGTTGCTGCATTAGTTTGCTAAGGATAGAGGGTAATACTTTATTAGCAACTCATGTTATCACATATTTTTAAATAATCCAATTACATCTGCTTTTTAATATATCATGGTTGTAATTATTTTTTACCAACTTAAAAGAACTATCTCCAATTAATTCAAAAAACTCTAAAATTCTCTACTTAACTAATTAAGTATACTTTACTCTGTGCAATTTGATCCTATATTTCAAGCACATAAAAAAAACCAGGTAAGTCACAGTCCTTTAACTTAAGGATCTTATACTTACTGAGTTAAAAAGTTTAAATCTCATAATCACCATTACCACCATCAACCACAGGGCTACCATTCATTTACTGAGTGTTTAGAATCTGACAGGCTTGGTGCAGAGCACTTTGCATATACGGGCTCATTCAATCCTCTTAATTTCATGACACAGTATTGTTTTCACCAATTTATAGACAAGAAAACAAGGCAGAGAGTAGTAACATGTCCAAAGTTACACAACTTATAGATGACGAAGTTAATAATCAAAACTAAGTCTGTTTCTTTTTTTTTTTTTTTAGTAAATTTTTTTGTTTGTTTGTTTATTATACTTTAAGTTCTAGGGTACATGTGCATAACGTGCAGGTTTGTTACATATGTATACTTGTGCCATGTTGGAACTAAGTCTGTTTCTAAAGTTCATGTTCTTACCCATGCTGCAATTCTGCCTCCAATCTCTATAATACTAAGTAGAATACACGCAAACAACTCTCTAAGGAAACTATAATGGGGGAAACAAGCACTTCTGCTTGCTAGCGAGATTTTTTAAAGGTATGACATTTTATAATGAGTTTATTTCTTTTTACTAGGAAAGTAATTGAACAGACTTAAGAAAAATCAACACATTAAACATATGCTTGGTATTTATGTTGAAAACACATTCCAAACATTTATGACAACCAGGACTTTAGGGAAAGTGTTTTTGTTTCTAGATTACCTAAGATGATGGGTGGGACTGGCTCTGAACAGATAGTGAAAATAATTATTTTTGCTTAGTGTCTCTTTTTCATGTTCCTCCACTTTCCAGATTAGGCACAGTTTTACTTCCTCATTCCTTAATATAAATGCATCCTTTTGTCCTTTTGTTTTTCTTCCTTAAATCTAAAGACACTCCTTTTTCTTTTTCTTTTTTTTTTTTTTTTTTTTTTTTTTTTTTTTTTTTTTTTTTTTTTTTGAGACGGAGTCTAGCTCTGTCGCCCAGGCTGGAGTGCAGTGGCCAGATCTCAGCTCACTGCAAGCTCCGCCTCCCGATACGCCATTCTCCTGGCTCAGCCTTCCGAGTAGCTGGGACTACAGGCGCCTGCCACCTCGCCCGGCTAGATTTTGTATTTTTTAGTAGAGACGGGGTTTCACCGTGTTAGCCAGGATGGTCTCGATCTCCTGACCTTGTGATCCGCCCGTCTCGGCCTCCCAAAGTGCTGGGATTACAGGCTTGAGCCACCGCGCCCGGCCATAAGACACTCCTTTTTCAATATCTGTCCTTAGAAAGAATCCTGGGGTACTACAATCTACACTTTAGTCTGTGTTTATGTCATTGTATCATTCCCAAGAGTTCTAGCCTTATTTCTGATTATGAAATAAAAGTCTTTAATTTTTTTTCAAGCATCAGTCAGTAGACCAGACTTTTGGGTATAGAAATCGACGTTGAGGAATGCCTCCAAAGTTGCACTGCATAAACAACCAAAGTATACACTAAACAAGTAAACTGGGTGGTGATGACCAACTACCTGCCTGCTTTCCTTCTCAGGGCTCTTCCTTCTTCATTGGTACCATTTTCAAAGAAGCTCTCGTTTCCATTCGTGTGGACAAGATGGTGGTCAGAGGCTAATTACAGTCTTTTCTAAATCTCTTGCAATATTATTAACAAGGAGAACAAGAATTTTGTCTCATAGCTTGCATTTTCCCGCCTCCCCATTGATAGAGGTGTTAATGAGCAGTGAAATTACCAAAAGGCACACAATGTTTAGATAATTCACCTGTTGAGAAAGAGATACTGAGTAAATAGCATTTCTAATCTACAAATATTATTTTGAAAAGAAAGCAATCAGTATCTCATAATATTCATTACTGGATATCTAACAGTGAGTAGCATGCTAAAATTTGACAAAACTAAGCACACAGTTTTGGTCAGATAATTTTAAATTACATTTCTCTTTGACATCCCCTCTCCACAATTTAGACATAGATATGGCAAATTCAAATGGAATACATTAAAAAGAGCCATATGGGGGAAGGCTTGCAAGGAATGTTAATGTTTTATGGTATCTTACAATATGTCTCTGAAACCTAGTTTTGGTTTGATATTGTACTAATATTACAAACATCATATTTCTTTAAAACAATCTTGTCCAACCCGCGGCCCACAGGCCACATGCAGCCCAGGACTTTGTGTTGGGCTTTGAATGCAGCCCAACACAAATCTGTAAACTTTCTTAAAACAGTGAGGGTTTTTTTGTGATTTTTTTTAAAGCTCGTCAGCTATCATTAGTATTGGTGTATT
Source organism: Theropithecus gelada (assembly GCF_003255815.1). NCBI lineage: Eukaryota > Metazoa > Chordata > Mammalia > Primates > Cercopithecidae > Theropithecus > Theropithecus gelada. Next base: position 60,981,252 of record NC_037673.1, read on the forward strand.
TTATTTGTAACCAAGACAATTCTCCTTCCAGTGTGGCCCAGGGAAGTGGAAAGATTAGACACCCCTGCTTTAAAAACATCCAAAAGATTAAAAAGACCTAAAGTAGACAACACTTTTTAAGAAAGGTGTCACTTCAAATGTTATGTTACAGTATGACCTGAAAATGCTGATAATGTTCTTAACAAGGTCTTGCCATCTGAAGGTTTCTCGTCTGCTATGGCACTTAGGGAAACCAAGAACAAAACAACACGAACATCAAGGTTGGGCTAGAAACACATCCTGTTGAGCAAACCAAGGGTTTTTCATGATTTTAATATGTCATGTGTGCATATGCTGTTTGTCACTTAGCAAATCTTTTTTAATGTCTTAACAGACTGCTAAGGAATAACAAGTGTTCTTTTTTTTTTGTCAGATTTTAGGCATTCTGGGGGACATTTTAAAGTTACATAGGTTCAGCTTGCTCTATCTCAAATTGAGGATATAACATCTTTTTAAAAATCTGCTCCCTTTCAACTATGTACTAGCAAGCAGTATGAGGTTGTCATCCCTCATTGGAGGGTGGATTACCTGTTAACAGGAGTTAAACAGTCAAATCCTGAGTTTTGGCAGGGAGAACGTGCTGCCCAGGAAACATAATGTCCCCTGGGTTCCAGCTGAACAGAGAAGTCTGTTCACAAAGTGGACCTAACTTGGAAATCATTCCTTCTTTCAGAAGTAAGAGTTTTTAAAGCCTAGAATACTGCCTTACACATAACAGGTGATCAGAAAATATTTGGTGAGTCCATTTCTATCTTGAATAGCCTAGGCCAAAAAAATGTCATTAGACATTGCACAGGGCAGAAAAAGGGATGTTCCTGCTAGAACCAGAACAGAAATCATGCTCCTATGCTACAGAACCTTGAGTTGCAAAGAGTCCTTGTGAAGAAGAATTAAAATTTCATTTGAGCTGCCTACTGGGTGGCATTTATAAGTCATGTTTGATGTGTTTTCTATGCATACATTTCTCTTGGAGCACCTTTCTGTGCAGTGCTGATTTATTAGAACGTGTTTTGTTTTAAATACTTTTGTATTTAAATATGCAAATCTATGTTAAGACTGAGCAGTACAGCTCCTGCATATTGTTCTCATGACCAGTGAGGCAGTACAGTAGAACAAATATTAGCAAATGCTCTCTGCCATTGAACACTGAACCATCACATTGTGCTTTCCTCAGCTGAACTGATGCTCACTAATACATTTGATTACCCTACAGTAGCCTCACTTCCTGCTATTATTTTGTTTTCTGGTGAAGTGTTAATCCAAAATGTAAGAAAAGACAAGAAAATGTAAATATGCTGCAGAGACTGCAAAATTACAACGTGTAATAGCACCCTGGATATTAAAATACAAGTTTAATAGCAGATCCAGTCACCTCTAAGCAATGGTCAAGGAAAGAAAGGTAACAATCAGCAGACAATTGTGGACCGAAAATAGTTATTCGACATGATGAAGGGAGGCGTAAACATCATTGCTGTCTTGGAAGTTGACAAACACCATTGTATGAACAAAAACTGGAACAAATAACAACTGGATATATATGAATATTTTAAAAGATTTGAAGAGAATGGAAGAATGAGGTATGATTCTGGGAACATATCAACATTAGAATTATAATAATTCAGTTAGTGCTTCAATTTACAAGGTTGCATCTCATACACCCTCCCAATACATACATGGTGGAAAGAGTATAGTTCTAATTGCATAGTGTAAGATTCTAGGCATCTCACTAAATCCTTCCCTAACTTAAAAATTCCTTCCAGCTGCTGTTATACATATATTAAAACAATTGTGTGAAACTTGACTGACAAAAGGGCTTCTGGAAATGCTGGTTGATCCTTAGGATTTATGTTATGTTCTAGGCATAAATGCTAGTCCATGGAGTAGAATGGTAATTGTTTCTTCTGATGCTTCTTTTGGTGAATTTGAAATGCAAACTTTTGCCACTTGCTTTCTACCTTCAAACATCTCCCCATTGCCTTTCAATCCAGCTTATTTGATTCCTTCTGTGGGTTAGTCCTAGTGCCCTAGGAGTATATGAGTAGATTTTTGAAGTCTCTCCTAGACACATGATGCTATGACCCCTCTCTGTTACCTCTTCTATTTATGGTCTGATGAGATTCCCAGTCAGTGGTGCTTAGTGACTGCAGTATAAATTTTTGTTATTCTAGTATATCATTCTATTTTTATCTTCTGAAATACCATACTTCACTTGATATGATACATTTTTCAGCCTTTTAAAAATCTGAAACAAAAATTATTTACATAATGAGATATACCCACAGAGTTATGTGCTTCACTAACTTTCAAATTGAACAAAGTTTCACTACTTAAAAGTATTCTTCTGTAACTTCTTTATTCTTCAATGGGTTAGAGCATAAATTTGAAAGCAATCCACAGAGCAAAGCTTCTATTGCAAAAATAATTCTTACCCTATATCAAAGATTTCTGAACAAGTAGAATATACAAATTAAACTGATGAGAAAACATATGGTTTTACTCTGTGTCCCCACCCAAATCTCATGTTGAATTGTAATTCCCACTGTTGGAGAAGGGGCCTAGTGGGAGGTGATTGAATCCTGAGGGCAGGCTTCCCCCTTGCTGTTTTAGTGATAGAGTTCTCATGAGATATGGTTGTTTGAAAGTATGTAGCACCTCCCCCTTCTCTCTCTTCCTGCTGCTCCCTCCATGAGAAGATGTGTCTGCTTCCCCTTCACTTTCTGCATGATTATAAGTTTCCTCCCCAGAAGCAGAAGTCTGTATAGTCCACAGAACTGTGAGCTGATTAAACCTCTTTCCTTATGAATTACCCAATCTCAGGTGTGCCTTTATAGCAGTGTGAGAATGGAGTAATACAGAAAATTTGTACCAGGAGTGGGGCATTGCTATAATACCTGAAAATGTGAAAGTGGCTTTGGAACTGCGTAATGGGCAGAGGTTGGAACAGTTTGGAGGGCTCAGAAGAAGATAGGAATATGTGGGAAAGTTTGGAGCTACCTAGAGACTTGTTGAATGGTTGTGACCAAAATGCTGATAGTGATATGGGCAATGACGTCCAGGCTGAGGTTGTCTCAGATGGAGTTGAGGAACTTACTGGGAACTAGAGTAAAGATCACTAATGCTATGCTTCAGCAAAGAGACTTCAGCAAAGGTGGCATTGTGCCTTTTCTCTAGAGATCTATGGATCTTTGAACTCAAGAGAGATGATTTACGGTATCTGGTGGAAGAAATTTCTAAACAGTAACGTGTTCAAGAATTGACCTGGCTGCTTCTAAAAGCATATGCTCATATGTGTTTGCAAATAAATGGTTGAAAATTGGAACTTCTATTTAAAAGGGAAGCACAGAGTGAAAGTTTGGAAAATTTGCAGCCTGACCATGTGGTAGAAAAGAAAAGCCCACTTTCTGGGGGAGGAATTCAAACCTGCAAAATTTGCATAAGTAAAGAGGAGCTGAATGTTAATAGCCAAGACAATCAGGAAAATGCCTCCAGGGCATTTCAGAGACCTTCATAGCAGCTCTTCCCATCACAGGCCTGGAGATCTAGGAGGGAAAAATGGTTTTGTGAGCTAGGCCCAGGACCCTGCTGCTCTGTGTATCCTTGGGATATGGTGCCCTGCATGGCAGCTGCTTCAGCTCCAGCCATGGTTAAAACAGGCCAAGGTACAGCTTGATCCATTGTTTTGGAAGGTGCAAGTGGCAAGCCTTGACAGCTTTCATGTGGTGTTAAGCCTGTGGGTGCACAGAGAACAAGAATTGAAGCTTAGGAGCCTCTGCCTAGATTTCAGAGGATGTATGGAAATGCCTGGATGGCCAGGCAGAAGTCTGCTGCAGGGGCAAAGGTCTCATGGAGAACTTCTACTAGGGCAGTACAGAGGGAAAATGTAGGGTTGGAGCCCCCACATGGAGTTCCCAGTGGGACACTGCCTAGTGGAGTGGTGAGAAGAGGGCTACCATCCTCTAGACCCCAGAATAATAGCTCCACCAATGGCTTTCACTGTGTACCTGGAAAAGCCACAGGCACTCAACACCAGTCCATGAAAGCAGCTGAGGGGTATGTACACTGCAGAGCCACAGGGAGAGAGCTTCCCACGGTCTTAGCGGCCCACCCCTCACATCAGTGCAGCCTGGATGTGAAATGTAGAGTTGAATAAGATTATTTTGGAGCTTTAAGATTTAATGACTTCCCTGCTGGGTTTAGGACTAGCATGGGGCCTGTAACCTCTTTGTTCTGGCCAATTTCTCCCTTTTAGAATGGGAGCATTTACCCATTGCCTGTATCTTCATTTTATTTTGAAAGTAACTAACTTGATTTTTATTTTATAGGCTGCTCATAGGCAGACGGGACTTGCCTTGTCTCAGATGAGACTTTGGACTTGGATTTTTGAGTTAATGCTGGAATGAATTGATTTGGGGGATGGTTGAGAAGGCATGATTGTGTTTTGAAATGTGAGAAGGACATGAGAATTGGGAGGGTTCAGGGGTGGAACAATATGGTTTGGCTCCACATCCCCACGTAAATCTCATGTTGAATTGTAATTTTCAGTGTTGAAGGAGGGGCCTGGTGGGAGGTGACTGAATCACGAAGGCAGACTTCTTCCTTGCTGTTCTTGTGATAGAGTTCTCATGAGATGTGGTTGTTTGAAAGTGTGTAGCACTTTCCCTTTTTCTCTCTTTCTTCCTTCTGCTCCCTCCATGTGAAGATGTGTCTGCTCCCACTTCACCTTCCATCATGATTGTAAGTTTCCTGAGGCCTCCCCAGAAGCAGAAGCCTATACAGTTTGCAGAACCATGAGCCAATTTAAGCGCTTTTCTTATAAATTACCCAGTCTCAGGTATATTTTTATAGCAGTGTGAGAACAAACTAATACAGTAACTCTGCATAAAACTATCTATACATGACGACAAAAAACCAGAAATACAGTGAATTACAAACCAGAAATACTTTGAAATAAAACTACAAACTGATTTCAACAGAAGTTTGCAGTTTCAGGGAAAAAAAGTTGTTTAAAAAAATTTCAAAATCATCAAAAAAGTGTTGGGATTATTCAAAGGTTAAAAATGATAAAGGAAAATGTCTGGCACTAGTCTATAACTCTCTTCACCATTTCCCTACTAGTGTAGAATTAGAAAGGGCTACTTCAGCAGCTAGAAAAGTTGTAAGAAAATAGACTCACAAATAATATTACTGCTTGTGCACTTTGTTAAGATCATATTTTTTAAAACATTCAAGTAATATATGCTGTTATCAAACAATACATTCCACACATATATTCAAATAATACATTTAATATAATGCAATTATTATTTTATTAATATTTTGTAATTTTATGATGAATTAAATGTATTTCATTTTTGTGGTATCTAATTTTATTTGCTAATAATGTTTATAACCCATCTTCTAATAAGCATCTAACTTTTATATTTCTCATAATTTTTACTTAACTTTTAAAATTAATTTATAATATTTTGAAACACTACTTCTGGATACTATTAAAATATCAGTGTTTATATTTATACTTTGATATTAACACTATATAAATACTAAAACATTGATATTGTCATTTTATTCTGGAATGGAAATGATTAGAAGTATGTTCTTCCTCCAGTTCTTAACAATTTAAGTTCAGAAAACACTTGCTCCACAGCTCCCTTCTTATCTCCTCTCTTGAGAGAGAGAGAGCTTTGAAAGAAGGGGAAGCAGCTCTTCCTCATTTGCTATCAGACGCCTTTAGTCTAAAAGAATAAAGGAAACCATCAATTGTGCATGTCCGTGATGTGCAGGAACTTGATAAGAAGTCACGAATCAGATGTGCAGGCCATACTCCTTCACCTGACTCTTCATGATCATGTAACCTTTCTTCAAGAGCCACTGAGAAAAAAATGGCTTATCAGAGCCATTCTCACAATGATCACTTAAAGTGTTGTATTAATCAGGGTGCAGGTTTGCTGGAAAATGGGATCTTCATGAGATTTCAACATCACATTTCATTACCAGAAAAAAAAAAAATCAAAGAATTCTAGATAACAAAGTTGCACCAGGCAGGATTCCCTACTCTAAGCAACTGACACTGACTATGGCTATCTTAAGCAGAAAAAAGATAATGATTAGAGAACTATGGACTAGCTTGCACAATCTATGTGGACACTTCAAAAGCAAGGCTCAAAAATCCAATGGGAATCAAAGGATCAGGCAGTCTACATCATAACACAGTAACTCTTGGGTGACTATTACCCAGGGTAGCACACATGCCAGTGAATTATTCCACTGCACTGCATGCTACTGTCCATGAATTCTAAATCCTTTAGTTTTGTATTCTTTGTAAATCCTGAACAGGAATATCCAATCAATAAAGAGTAGATCTGATGTCTTCACTCAAAGAGACCCTGACATCCATCATACCATTAGGAAATATCCTCAGACAAGAAAGAGTGCGAATGCTTAGGAGCCAATTGGCAACAACAACAAATGTCCACAGGGAGCTCTAGATTTCCATTTCACTATGTTTGGGCTATTTTAAAAGAAATGTTAGAATTAAAATCGCCTCTTTTTTTCTTGAAGTGTGATGTATTTCAAGACACAGATGCAGAAAGAGCTAGGAGTGTCCAGCAGATGGGGAAGCTGAAATGTTAAGGTTTTTGGATTCTAGGGTTTGAGTTCAATGTTCTCAAAATATGTTGATCATCAAATCCAACTTCTAGGAGACTTTGGACTTTTGTGAAAGTCTAAATAACATCTTTTAAAAAGCAAAAAGTAGGCCGGGCATGGTGGCTCATGCCTGTAATCCCAGCACTTTGGGAGGCTGCGGCGGGAGGATCACCAGAGGTCAGGAGTTCGAGACCAGCCTGGCCAACATGACGAAACCCCATCTCTACTAAAGGTACAAAAATTAGCCAGGTGTGGTGGTGTGCGCCTGTAGTCCCAGCTACTCAGGAGACTGAGGCAGGGCAATCGCTTGAATCCGGGAGGCGGAGGTGACAGTGAGCCGAGATCACTCCACTGCACTCCAGCCTGGCAACAAAGAAAAACTTTGTCTCAAAAAAAAAAAAAAAAAAAAAAAAAAAAAAAAGGAGAAAGGGAGGCAGAAAGAGAGAAAAAACTAAAACACTGTTAGCAAATACTTGTAACAACGAACAAAAAAAAGTATCTAAGACTTGTTAAACTGTATTTTAAACTTGTTTGATTCACAGATTCATTTCAGAGTAATTATGATATAGAAAGCCCACTCCATTAAGAATTTCCAAAATCATTTTATCAGCAGGCACAGTGGCTACTGCCTGTAATCCCAAAAGTTTGGGGATGCGAAGCAGGAGGATCGCTTGAGCCTAGGAGTTTGAGACCAGCCTGGGCAACGTGGTGAAACTCCGTCTCTACAAAAATACAAAAATTAGCCAGGCATGGTGGCGTGTGCCACTAGTCTCAGCTACTTGGGAGGCTGAGGTAGGAGAATTGCTGGAGCCCAAGAGGTCAAGGCTATCGTGAGCCATGATCGTGGCCACTTCGCTCCAGCCGGGGTGACAGAGCAAGAACCTGCCTCAAAAAAAAAGAAAAAAAGAAAGAAAGGAAAAAAATCATTTTATCAATTTGTGTTGTAATAAAGATCTAAACACTGAAATCATTAAGTAGTATACCAATCATTTAGTTAATATATTTTAATAATCTTCATAATATATTACTTATTTTTGAATCTTACTCTTTAAAGGAAACATAAAGATAATTTATTTGAAGTATTTATGATTTAAGTAAATCTTGAAAGGTCATATTTTTTCTTATTGTATATATAGGACAAATGTACATTAAAATGTAGATTGAAAACCAGCTACAATTTTAGAATCAAACGAAGACAAAATCTTTTTTTGTTATATGATATTTTGAGTTCTTGTTTTCTATATCACTTTTTATAATTTTCATGCTTACTGAAATATGGCATAAAAATGTTTCAGATACTATTTATAAGGCCCTCTTATGATATAACCCATTAAAGATATCAAAAGTGTTACTTCCCAAGAAATGAAAGAGTGAAGTGGAAATAAATATAATTTTTCTTTTTAACTCTTGCTCTTGTTCTATTAAAGATATATTCAGGAGATACATAAAAAATTTAAATCAGATAGATGTAGTTTATGGATCTGGTGAAAAGAATTATTTTATGCTCTCTATTAAAATGCTTTTTGTCATTAGTGTTTGGTTGCTGTTTTCAATGTCTTATAAAGAATATAAATTTTAAAATAAATGGATAGAAATTAGAAATTACTAAAGCAGTACAAGATCTTTAATCCATTTCTGCCTGAAGTTGCAATTTTTGAATTTTTACAATGAGACCTTGGTGATGACCTTGAGCAGTAGGATATAAATAACTCTCAAATACTTAGTGTTCCCATAATAGAACACTAGGCATAGGATAAAATCCAGCCCATTTAGTTTCACCAAATGTGGAAGCCATTAATTCATTTAAAAATTGTTTGCAAGCAGATGTCATTTTCAGCTTCTTGAATCAATAACATGTTAAATGGAAGCAGAGAAGGAATTCTAGTCTCATTTCAAATTCTGTGTAATTTTCCTTCTGTAAGTTCTGCAGACAGTTTGGAAAAGTCAAAAGTCAAATGCTGGCCTGCCCTAGATGTTGGGAAGCACGATTACCACCTACCACTTCATCTTCAATTACACAGTTATTCCTTGTTTCTTAGAATCCTGATATTCCTAAAATAAAATGCTCCACTTTTTTTTAAGCAAAACGTTCTCTTTTCTCAAGCTGCACAGAGTTCCATGTAGCCTATCTACCCACTCTTTAAACAGCTGCTGCTGTTCTATCTCCATGCTCCCTTCACCAGCAATTACAGCAGTCTCACTCCTCGGGGTGTATAGGAAACCCTTCCAGGTGCAGTTTTCCCAGAGACAGCAATCACACATAAAGGAATACAATCTGGCCAGTTGGGAATGACTTAAACTAATGATCACATCAATTACCAGAAAATTTACAGCTGCATTATCTATTTATGCAGCCCACAGCAGAAGTGAGTCCTCTGTATTTACCAACAGGATTGTGGCTTCTTCCTAGATAATTAGTGTATTAGCATCACATAATGGTCTAGAAGTCTTCATGAAGCTTCTTTACTATTCCCTGTTTAACTTTGATGTCTGAACACATGTGAAATTGGTTCACCAAAAATCAAAAGGAAAATAATAGAAGCAAATGAAATAAAAAGCCCCATGATCATGAGCATAGGAAGCCAGTACAAAATTTTGCTTATGTTTGGTCCTATTGCAGGGCACTAATGAACCTCCTGTTGTGTTAAATGCTATATCTATCCTCCCATTTCTCCTTGGAGAGTGGTTAAATCTCTACACATCTAACACAGAAATTTGTACAAAGTTTTAAAAAGTTATAAAATCTGCTGCTCTTATCCCTTTAATGGTTCCAGAAAGAAAGGAATAGATTTCTGTACCTCTGATACTAATTATGCCACAGGAACCAAGGAAAGGTTAAATATTTTCACTAGGATGTGCTACTGATTGACAAAAAGCCCTACTCAGATAATTTTAAAATGGGCCTTTCTACAATGAATATGAAATAGTCTGCTGTTAAATATATGCCCATTAGCACTGAGTTGCTTAATGTATATTTTCTTCACAAACTAATAAGATAGGGAAAAGATTGGAGAAAAATTGTGTTTTTTTGTTTTTCATTCTCTTATGTTTAGATAATGTCTACATCTTACAAGCCACTTGATAAATATTTATCAAGTCATGAATTATTTCATGACAAATTGTTATCCTAAATATTGCCATTAATAGAACTTTCTATAATGAAAATACTCATGCCGTCTTCATCCAATAGAGTAACTCCTAGCCATGAGTGATAACTACTGAGCACTTGAAATGTGCTTAGTATCATTGAGAAACTGAATGTTTAATTTTATCCAATTTTAATTAATTAAATTTGAATTTAATTAGCCACATGTTACAATATTGGATAAAACAATTCTGAGTACTAGGGATATAACTATTATCAGGACACAGTTTTTGCCTTCAAGGAACTCGCCATCCAAAAGACAAGCTAAAAAATCATGCAATTCAAAAATAAGTATTTGAGCTGGTATGCAGGATAAAATATAGAATTTAACCTACAGTGAGTGTTCAGTATGTCATCTAAAACACACACTTAATAGCATGCCCAAGGGCTGAAGACAGTACTTTCTATTTGACTTTTATGTAATTATGTAAAAAACAGGCTTGTTCTGAGGATTAAATGGCAGTATATAAAGAAGCTGGAATATAGTAATAGATAATAAATAGGTAGATAGGTATATAAATTGATAGACCGATAGCTATAGATAGATATCAGATGATATCCTTATTATCAAAAATAAATATTGGTCTACGACTGAAGCCCAACTTGCTCACCATTAAAACTAAAATTAAACCATAATTTATTTTTAACAGCCTTATGCATATTTTTTGTTTCTGTTTTTGCTAATATAATAGTATAGATTTATTTAAACCTACCATTTCACAAAACAATGTTATTTTGGATAGAGAAACGCTCTGGATTTTTAGGAAAACACAATAGTTTAAATGAAAATGCTATTGTTCATGGTCTCAACTGACTCAGACCAAAAAAAGAATAATTTTGCTCATACCTGGTGTTTACTAGCATAACTGGCCTTTTTTGATGAGGAAAAAGATAAAAGAAGAAAGAAGTCAGTGAACATTATCAGGAACTGCCAGCATTGTACATTATCAGGAACCCCCAGCATTAAGCAATCTTCAAACGTTAAGGCCTAGAATCCTAGAAACAGTGTGAGCACATTCCTTTCATTACATTTCTTACGGCTTTAGTTTATAAGAGAAAAGGTTAAATAGCTCCATCTAGAGATACTAGTGATAGATCTTAGAGATACCCAGAGCAAGAAATCATTACAGGTCCTGAGTCATGGACAAAACTTTCTGTTCAATGCTCCAAAGGGGTCCATAAATAATTTACTCCACTGATTCTAGATGGTATCTACAGCAAATCTGCGAGAAACCACTACAAATGAATCATTAGACATGTATAAAAATTTTATATTACTAAAAGGTGAGGTTAAATGAGAATAACCCCACTAAAAGCAACAAACCCCAATGAAAAGTGAGACTAATTAAATTAGTGAGACTAATAAACAGATAAAGCTTTAGCATGGCTCATAGATAAGCTTAGCAACATGTACAGATGGAATCGATAGAAACAAGCCCAATTTGTAAGTAAAGCAAAGAAAATTCTAAGACTGAAGTGTCAACTTCATGCTGAACACTATACTGTATGCGGGGAACAATGTGTGCAAAACCAAACATAAATGACCAGACTTGGTGGCTTATGCCTGTAATCCCAGCACTTTGGGTGGCCAAGGCAGGAGGATCACTTGAGTCCAGGAGTTCAAGAACAGCCTGGGCAACATAGGAAGACCCCATCTCTATAAAAAATAATAATAATAAAAGTTAACTGGATATGGTGGCACATAGCTTTGGTCCCAGCTACTCAGGAGGCTGAGATGGGAGGACCGCTTGAGCCCAAGAGGTCAAGGCTACAGTGACCCATGATCATGCCACTACACTCCAGCCTAAGCAAAAGAGCAAGACCTCATCTCGAACAAAACAAACACACACACACAGTCTCTGACTCTAGAATTTACCATCTAATGGAGGTTAGAAACATTAATCAAATAATGGTAATTTTTAAAAAAACTCACAGTGTGATAAAAGGTGACAATGATAATTAAATGATACTAGGAAAACTAAATGGGAAGATCTGAGAAGACTTTTCTGAAGAAATAACATTTGAGCTAGGCTATAAAGTTTGAGTTGGAACCAAAAAGATGAATAAGGGAAGCATGCATATTCCATGCAAAGGAAGAGTGTGCAGACTGTGCAGAAAGGACATTACAAAGATAAGCAAATGAAAAGTGGACACTGGTGGATGGGGTGGAGAGAGTGAAAGAGTGAGAGGAGGGGTTCTTACTTTCTGGGTGGTCTTTTTGCTAGAATGTATCATACATTCCATAGTGTGTTGTTTCCCATTCTGCTCTGACATTTAGAGATATAAGATACATAGATGATAGATAGATAGATAGATAGATAGATAGATAGATAGATAGATAGATGATAGATAGAGTGAGCTTCTGTTTCTTTCCTGGAATGTAAAGGAATATCTGGATCTTTCGTGAAAGAGGCTCTATGGAGATGTCAAAGGAGGAAACTATAAAATTTGTTATAATGGCTGAAAACTGAAAAGACTCAACTCTGGAAAATTATATACTTTCTTACCAACACAGGGGAGAAAGGTTGACCCCTTAAAAATTTCAGAATAAAATTGATTTATCTATCTCAGACTAATTTTCAGACCCTATCCTAATGCAAACATGAGAAAGCAAACAAAAAATAAGCATACATAAGAGAAAAAGGCAAATGGCAATCAACATATACAAACTTCTAATTTTACATGTAGTAAGGAAGATGCATATTAAACCGGACGCCATTTTTCATTCATTATATTCACCCTATCTATCATCTATCTATCATCTATCTATCTATCTATCTATCTATCTATCTATCTATCCATCCATCTATCTACAGAGATATATGTATCTATGTATATGCTGGTAATCCTCATCTAAACTGAGTGCATTCTTGAAAAATGTGGGAAATAACGAACATACAGAAAGCAGGCCACATTTTATTATTCTAAATAGGAAAAAATAACAATGGATTCTGAGTCCACAAGAAATTCCAGTAAACATTTCCAATGTCACTAAATCACTCTTAAACACTATGTAATTAATTCCACCAAAGATATCTACATAATATAAAAATGTTTGATTATTTACCTGCAATTACCTAATTATCTGTCACTTAACTCATTAGCAGGGAAGTTTGCATGCAGTATTGAAAGATACTGGGTATGAAGTACTCTTTCTTTCTCATACAACAAATATGTACCATAATATAACTTAATAATGATATAATTAAATAATGAATAATATGCCAAACATACATAAGAAATGCACATGGTACTTAGCAAAATGCAATTTTAAATGGTTTTGTAAAAAAATGTTACTAACCTGTTGGAGAAATAGCTTTTTGAAGAAACAACTGTGTTAAAGCTGCAGTACATTTTATGTTCTTTTGCTCTGAATTTTGCTAAAACAAGCCTAGCATCTACACTTCAGACCAGCAGTTCCCAACCTTTTTGGCACCAGGGACAGGTTTCATGGGAGACAATTTTTCCACAGATGGGAGGGAGCAGAGAGAGATTGTTTGGGGAAGATTCAGGTGCATTACACTTATTGTGCACTTTATTTCCATTGTTATTATATTGTAATATAGAATGAAATAATTACACAACTCATTATAATGTAGAATCAGTGGGAGCCCTGAGCTTGTTTTCCTACAACAAGATGGTCCCATCTAGGGGTGATGGAAAACAGTGACAGATAATCAGACATTAGATTCTCATAAGGAGCACACAACCCAGATCCCTTGCATGTGCAGGGATCTTTCGCTTTGCTCACTGGCCTGCCACTCACCTCCTGCTGTGAGGCCCCATTCCTAAGTTACTAATAGGCCAAGGACTGGTGCTGCTCTATGGTCTGGAGAATGGGAACCTGCTTTAGACCAAGTAATTGATTCAGATAGTTGAATTTGGGTTAAAAAAATATTAAAATACATTATGGGGAGTGTGTTAGTCCATTTTCACCCCTCTATAAAGAACTACCTTAGACTGAGTAATTTATAAACAAAAGAGATGTAACTGACTCACAGTTCCAAATGGCTGAGGAGACCTCAGGAAAGTTACAATCATGGTGGAAGGTGGGGAAGCAAGGCACATCCTACATGGTGGCAGGGAGGGAAGAAGTGCCACACTTTTAAGCCATTAGATCTCACAAGAACTCACTCACTATCATGAGAATAGCACGGGGGGAAATCCACCCCCATGATCTAATCACCTCCCGCCAGGTTCCTCCCCTGACACGTGGGGATTACAATCCAACATGAGATTTGCGTGGCGAAATAGAGCCAAACCATATCAGGGAGAAAATGTTAGAAAGTGATACTTGTGTCTTTAAATGATAGGGTCTTGTTTCTATGAAGGTGTAGTAAAGAGCCCTATATTACACATTGTTGGTGAGGTCTTTATTGTTACAATCATTTGGGGAATCAAAAAGTGTCCATTTTGATTAAAATTAAATTATGAACACTCTTTGAATAAATGGTTTTTTTTTGACATCATCACACTAAAAAATTAATCATAAATAGGAATATGTAAGAAAGACTTTAGAGTAGTATTATAATAGCATAAATTTGAAAACATCATAAATATCCATCAATTTCTCCTGAATCCAAGTCCTACTTTGATTTCCACCACAACCACTGCAGTGAGCCTCTGTGTTCTCTCTTCTTGAACTACCATTGTGTCTCCGTACTCCCTCTCTTGCCCCTTACACTCCCATCACCCCTACCTACCTATTTTCCATACTATAGCAAACATGATCATGTCTAAATATTAACTGAGCATGTCATATTCCCACTTCACATGCTTGAAAAGATTCCCATTGGTAAAGATCAAAATCCTTGATAAGGCCTGAAAGGCCCTGTCTTTGAAACCTCATCTTAGGCCACACTTCCCCTCACTTAGTCTCTCTTTCTTCTCCTGCCACATGGTAGTTTTCAATTACTTGAGCACTCCTGCTTCTTCGCATCCATTTGTGCACCTAATTTTTCCACTACAAAGAATGTTATACATGTCCCATTCAGAGACATTCTCATTCTCATGAAAACCTTTCTTGACCTCCTACTGGTTCCAGTCTCCCTGTTACGATCACTCGTAATGTCGCTTACTGTTGTGGTAGGTGATACCAATATTTCTGGGTCTTTCTGAACATATGGAAGATTTTTACAAATCTCTGGGCCCTTGAAGTTGGACATGCTCATGTCAGTTTCTGTGGCCAATCAAATGTGTTCAAAATGACAGACAAAAGCATTTGAGAACCAGAATACAATGTCCCATGCTTTCTTCTGCTGTGGTAAACTCTGAATCACTAGGGGATGGCAGTTTAATTTGTCAGAATTCACCTATAAAAATGTTTATATTATAAAATAATTTTCAAAGAATAGTTCCATTTTTATTTTTAAAATTTATCTGTATTCAAGTAAGCATTTAAACTTAGGAAAATATATGGAAGAAAAAACTCCACATTATTTTATACTCTTTACTACGTGTAGGGAGGGAAGTTGTATGAAAGAAGAAAAGAGGGGAGTAATACTGTTTTTTTATGTAACTTTATGTGATTTAAGTGGTCAAAATGAGTATGTATATTATTTTTTCATTAAAATATTATTAGAAAATGTTGGGGTATTTTTTTTCCAGCCTGATGTATGAAAGCCAGATTTAATGATAAATCAGGGATCAAGGCTTAAAATCCCAGGAAAGTACAGATGGAGCCATAACAACCCAGGTAAGCCAAATAGAACCATCTACTAATTCAAGCATGAGTGGTAGTCTTTGACCAAAAACTGATAGGCCAGACCCCTGAAATAAGTCAGCACATAGGGGGAAAACACAAACTATTCCTTTACAATTTTTTATTTTTCGAGGAACCGCCATACTGTTTTCAATCATGTCTATACTAATTTAGATTCTCACCAACAGTAAACAAGGTTTCCCTTTGATCCATATCCTTGCCAAAACGTATTTTTTGTCTTTTTGATAATAGCCATCCCAACAGGTGTGAGGCAATGTCTCACTGTGGTTTTAATTTGTATTTTCCTGATGATTAATTAAGTTTAGCATTTCTTCATATAACTTTTGGCCATTTGCATGTCTTCTTTTGAGAAATGCCTTCTCAATTTACAGTTTTATATAAGCCTTGACTACAAAATGTCTAAATTTGAACTTGTCATTCATTCAACAAATAGTTGCTGTGTGTACTTTGTCTCATCTGTTTCAAATACAAATATAAATAAACATATTCCTTTCCCCCAAAGAATTCAGTCCAGCTTTTAAGGTAGGTTATTCTAGTAGGTGATATAAAAAGGAATGACATAAAACAACATGACATGAAAAGTGCAATACTGAAATATGTGTTAAATTTGTGACAAAGTAGAATGACTAATGCTACTTTAAAGAATCAAGAAATATTTCAAAGAAAAGAAAATCTTTGAGGTGAGCTTTTATGCATGGATGGAAGTTTTCAGACTACAAAGGATGGAAAGATACTCTAGACTGAAGGAACATCTGAGAGGCAAAGAAATGGAGTGCAATTTGAGTAGTAGTAGTTCAGGCTAGACAGCAGGGTGTTGAGTGATACACTATGGAGGTTATATCTTTAATACAGAAAATATTAAAAATATTTGTAGGAGGGTAAGACTAGAGGCAAGCAGAACACAAGAGAATAAAGAAGATGAGAGCTTGCTAATCATTGGAATAGCTGTGAAAAGGGAGAAGACAGAGGGAGAGTAAACAGACATTAAGCAAAAAGAATGAAAATGACACGGGTGACTGCATACAAAGGAAGTTAAAACACAGTGAAGAATCTAAGGTGATTTCTAGGTTTCTGATTTGAACGGACAGTGTTGCCACTAACAAGAATAAGATAGGTAGAAAGACGGTTTCCAAGAGACTCCAAAAAAAAAAAAAAAAAAAAAAAAAAAAAAAAACAGTTAAATACATGAGTTGAGAGACCATGTCTGATGATACAGATTTGGGAGTTGTGGCAACAGAGAACATTGATGAGATTGTTCAAGGTGACACTGCTAAAATGATAAGGTTTGGTTGTGTCCTCACCCAAATCTCATCTTGAATTGTAGCTTTCATAATCCCTACATGTCATGGGAGGAACCCAGTTGGAGGTAAGTGAATCATGGGGGCGTTTACCTCCATGCTGTTCTCCTGATAGTGATTGCATTCTCACAAGATCCGATGGTTTGATAAGGGCCTTTTCCGCTCGTTCACTCTGCACTTCTCCTTGCTGCCACCATGTAAACATATTTGCTTCCCCTTCCACCATTATTGTAAGTTTTCTAAGGCCTCCCAACCCAGTGGAACTGAGAGTCAATTAAACCTCTTTCCTTTATAAATTACTCAATCTTGGATATGTCTTTATTAGCAGTGTAGAATGGACTAATACACCTGGTGAACAACATTTAAAGGGCAGGATGGTGGGACAAGCAAAGGGATCTGGAAAGGAATGTTCTGGTCTTGTCGCTTGTTTGATTACCTATTTTTTTTTTTTTTTTTGACATCATGTGAACTTCCCACCCATCAACTCTTCAACACTCTTCCTAATCATCCTCCTCTTTCTAGCATTTACAACTCTCCTCCTCTCAACTTAAATTCCATGAACTATATTTTCAATCTGTTTTTCCTTTCTGTCATAGCACTGTCTGGACAAACCCCAGTTCTGGATAAATGCAATCACCAGCCTTCTCTGAGTGCTGCTGAAAGGCCTCTTTCCTAATGGCAAAACAGTACCATTATTCATGACTTCTGTGTCCTTTTTCACTCACTATTTCATACCATTGCTACTTTTCTCACACATAGAGAATGTATTCTCATCCACCACTCCCACCCCATCTAAGCCTCTGGAATTCATTTCTTCCCACCGTCTCACATACAGCATACTATCAAACATCCCCTGCCATGCTTGTATATTCTACCCCTCTTTTTCTTCCTGATTTCCTGCCATCTTAAACATGGAGATATGTCTCTCAGTATTTTAAGATTCCTTCCAAAGAGAAGATTTTTAGATAGCAGTCTTCACTGAGGTTTTATTCATTTATAAGAGGCATTGTAGTGGAATGATTCATTTGAGGAAAATGGAAATTTAGGTCCAGACATGTTTTATTGCTGGCACCGACATCCTTATGTCTCAGATCTGCAAAAGATATGGATGACTTAAACCCAACTTTGAATACAAGCATTGTAGCAGCCTCATGCCTGCAAAAGATTGAGGGGCAAAAGTACTAAGAATCAGATGCTCTCCAGTTGCTGGGCCTTTTGATTTTTGAGGTTGGAAACAATGGTCCCTCAGGTTGAAGTTCTTTAGAGATAGGCCATCATGACCTGAATTCAAGGCCCCGTCAAAGTGATAGCCCTATTTTTGTTATAGCAGAGAAGATTTTTAATACTGAAACTTTAGGGCATTGGCTAATTCCTCGTTACTTAAGAACATCATCTTCAGAAGAATTAATGTCTCCCAAAAGTGTATTTATAAAAGATATTGTCATTTTAAGCAATAATAACAAAATGAATACCTATATATCCATGAGCCATAGATGCAGAATATTCTGATAGCTTTGAGGCTATCTTGTGTCCTTCCACGATTACACCACTCTCCTATCTTCCAGAGGTAATTGCCATCCTGAAGTTTGGCATAATCATGGCCATGCTTTTTTTAGTTTTATCAGATATTTATGTATCATTTAGTTTTGCCTATTTTAAAATTTTAATATACTTAAAAATTAAAATACATTTGCAATGACTTGCCTTTGGATATTCATAATTATTGATGTGTAGTAGCTATCTGTGGTTTAATCATTCCACTGTTTTTAGAATTCTCAACTATGACTATACCATGATATATTTATATTTTTACTATAAAAAGATAATTAGGTCTTTTTTTAAATTAACTTACTTTATTTGGGTGATGTGGCTGGTAAATAATCTTATAAATACTACCAGTTGAAAATTTTCATCTAGGGTATATAAACAAAAATGGAATTCGTGATTTATAGTGTGTGCACATCTTCAGCTGGCCTATATAATGCCAAATTGTTCTCTAAAATTGTAGTACCACTGTACATTTCCACCAACACTTCTCTCCATATCAGATTTTAAAATTATTACTATTCTAGTGTTTGTAAAATTGTATCTCAATGTGATTTTATTTTCCAATTTATTGGTACCTAGTCATATAAGAGTGTCTTTTTGTATGTGTATTGGTCATTCGTGTTTTCCTCTTCTCTGAAATATATGTTTATATGTCCTTGGCCATTTTCCCATTCAGTAGTTTGTCTTTTTCCTATTGATTCAGAAGATTTATTTTAATATTCTATATTCTAATTCCTTTTAGCTATACGTGTTGCTAAGATTGTCTCCCAGTTTTTGTCTTTTCTTTGAATTCTCTTTATAGTGTTTTCAAATAATGAAAAAACATTAATTTAAATTTAGTCAAAGTTATAGTAATTGTCTTGATGGACTGTGCTTACTTTTAACTCAGTTAAAGTTACTAATATTTTTTCCTTTATGGCCTACGTGCTCTGTGACTTATGGAGGAAAAAAATTTCTATATTCTAATATCATTAAGATATATTTTAATATTTTCTTTTAAAAGACTTAAAATTTTGTATTTCATATTTAAGTGCTTCCTCTGAATTATTTGTGTGGTGAGATAGTATAAACCTTTAGCTTTCCATATATGTTTCTGGTCTCTTTATTCTGTTCTATTGGTTAATGTTTCTACTTACTTTTCCAATATGTCGTTTTAACAGCTTGGCTTTAAAATTTGGTAGGACAAGTCTCCCCAGTTCCACTACTGCCTGTCACATCTTCACCATTGCTACTTTTCACCTTTGGTATTGGTGTAGTTTTTTCTAAAATGTAAACTTTAGAACCATCTTTTCATAGTCCAAGAAAAAAAAAACCTTTTTTCTGGAATATAGACTACTATTACATTTAATCAATAGATGTGGGGAGAATTGGCATCCTAAAAATATCAAAGCTTTCTATCCTTGAAAATGACTTGCTTCTCTAATTATTGCTCTTTCAATGTTTTAAAACTTTTATCATGGTTCTTCCACATGTTTTGTAGATTTAGAGGTTACGCTTTTCTGTAGCTATAATAAATGAAATGTTTATATGAAAACCACTATTGCATTTTACAACTACAGTCTATAGGAAGACAACTGACTTCTGCATGTTGATTGCATATCCAGCAACTTTGCTGAATTTTCTTATTTATTTCAATAATTTTTCTAGAGATTCTTTTATTTTGCTAAACATTTATTAATTTTAATAATTTTTCTAGAGATTCTTTTTGTTTTCTGTGTGAATAATTATGTCATCAGCAAGTAATAATAATCTTAATTCTTCTTTTATAATCCTTACATTTTTTCTTTTCTTTTCTTTTGCCACATTGCAAGGCTAGGGTGTGAGTACAATACTGAACTGGAATGCTTATAGTGAGACTTTCTAATTAGGATAAACACCAGGAGATCCACAACAGACATTATAGTAAACAAGCTAAAAGTAAAACAAAAGGAGAAAATCTTGAAAGTAGCAAGACAAAATGGTTTGTCAGCTATAAGGAAACAAAATAAGATGAATAGCTGACTTTTCAGCAGAGACAATAGAGGCCAAAAAGCAGTGGGATAACATATTCAAAGGGTTCAAAGAGCCCAGCGCAATGGTGCATGCCTGTAGTCCCAGCTACTAACAGCTGAGGCAAGAAGATTGCTTGAGTCCAGTAATTCAAGTTCAGCCTGAGTAACACAGTGAGATCCTGACCAAAACCAGAAAAAGACACAACAGCAATAAAATAAAACTATAGGCCAATATTCTCTCATTAAGACAGATGCAACATTTCACAAAAAAATACTAGAAAACTGAATTCAATGACACATTACAAAGATCATTGGTCATGATCAAAGGGCATTCTATGATACATATTTTATAATAGCCTGAACTAAAAAAGACATATACCTAATAACACAATACCAAAATTCACAAAGCAAAAAATGACTCCACTTTCAATAATGGAGAGAACAACTAAACAAAACATCAAAAAGGAAATAGAACACTGGAAAAATACTATAAACCTACTGGAACTAACAAGTATCTACAGAACACTTTACCAAACAACTACAGAATATATTTTTTCTCAAATGTACATGTAGTATTCTCCAGAGTAGAATATACACTAGGTAATAAAATAGAACTCTATAAATGTAAATGGATAGAAATAATATAAAATAGATTCCCTCACCATAATAAAGTGAAATTAGAAGCCAACAGCAGAAAAAATATGAGAAAATCACAAATATGTGCAAAGGTGTGAACAACATATTCCTAAATGACTATGGTCAAAGAAGAAAATCAAAAGAGAAGTCAAAAAATATCTTGAGATGGGTGAAAATGAAGACTCAAAACACCAAAACTTATGGAATACAGCAAAAGCAGTGTGTAGATTGAAATTTTAGTTGTAAATGCCTATGTAAAAAAGAAGAAATATCTGACATCAATAACCTTATTTTTCACCTTAAGATACTGGAAAATGAAGAGCAAATTAAACTCAAAGCAAGACAAAAGAAGGAAATAATAAAGACAAAAGCAGAAATTAGTGAAAGAAAGAAAGGAGAAACAGCAGAGAAAACCAATGAAACCAAAAGATAGTTATTTGAAAAGATCAACAAAATTCAGAAACTTTTAGCTAGACTGATCAAAATAAGAGAAAATTCAAATTATTATCATCATAAATGAAAAAGGAGGCATTACTACCATTCTTACAGAAATAAAAATGATTATAAAAATACTATGAATAATTGTACATCAACAAATTAAATAATTTGGTGAGATGGCCAAATTCAGTGAAAGACGTTAACTACCAAAACTGACTCAAAAAGAATTAGATAATCTGAATAGACCTATATCAGTTGAAA
This sequence comes from Theropithecus gelada, assembly GCF_003255815.1. Taxonomy (NCBI): domain Eukaryota; kingdom Metazoa; phylum Chordata; class Mammalia; order Primates; family Cercopithecidae; genus Theropithecus; species Theropithecus gelada. Next base: position 61,002,975 of record NC_037673.1, read on the forward strand.
AGACTGAATTATTAATAAAAAAAAAAATCCCCACAAAGAAAATCCTAGGCCCAGATGACTTTACTGCTTAATTCTACTAAACATTTAAAGAATTAACACTAATTCTTACAAATGCTTTCAAAATATAGAACAGGTGGAAACACTTCCCAACACATTTTATGAGGCTAGTATTACCTTGATAACAAAACCAGGCAATCACATCACAAGAAAAGAAGACCACAAGCCAATATATCTTTTGGATATGGATGCAGAAACACTGAATGAAATGCTAGCAAACTGAATCGAGCAACATAAAAAATATGTACACTATAACCAAGTGGAGTTTATTCCAGGAATGTACTGTTAACATCTAAAAATTAGTTAATGTAAGATATGTCAATATAATTTAAAAAACAAAAATCAAATGATCATCTTAAAATATATGTGTTTGTGTATGTAGGTGTCTACATGTCTACATACATTTTTTTGTCTGTCAGCTGAGAAGCCCTAAAAGCAACACATCCCATAGCAATGAGCACACCTAGTGCCAGATCTTGATTGCTAATACCATTCTCCAATAAAAGGAACCAAGACTCCATGGAGAAATGGTTGAGTTTTGGACTCGGATGGGAAATATACAAGATGAGCTTGAAGCATCTTGTAGTTTTAGAACTAATAAAATTCTCCAAAAGAAGTCTTGTAGAAGAATTCCAAAGAACTTACATAGCTACTCCACTCCCAAAAAGGGGAAGTATAACTTCCACTACTTAAAAGTGGATTTTGCATAGTGACTTCCTTCCAAACAGCATGATATGAAAAGGAGTAAGGGGAAAGTAACTTTACTCTAGAGAAACCTGACAAACACTACCATAGCCAGGTAATGAAGGCCAACGTCAGCAGTGACAAATCGTGTTGATAGTACTTAACTTTGAAATGATGCAATGAGAATTACACTGTATATCTGCAGTCTTTTTTTTTTTTTTTTTCAAAAATCCATAACCCCAGTCTTATCAGTAGAAAATAAGCAGAAAATTTCCAATAGAGGGGCATTCTACAAAATACCTGATCAGTACCCCTCAAAATTGCCAAGGTCATCAAAATAAGGAAATTCCAGAAACTGTCAAAGCCAGGATGAATCTAAGGAGACATGACTACTAAATTTTATATGGAATCCTGAATGAGATTCTGGAACAGAAAAAGGACAATAGGTAAAAGCTAAGAAAATCTGAATGAAGTATTGTCTTTAGTTAATAATAATGAACCAATATTGGTTTATAAATTGTAACAAATGTACCACAGTAATACACGATGCCAATAACAAGGAAAATTAGGTGTAGGATCAATGGAAACTCTGTATTATCTTCCCAATTTTTCTAAATTATTCTTTTAAAAAAAGTCTAGTTATAAAAACTAAAATAAAAATATTTTAAAATGCAAATAATTATATTTACTTCCAAATGTATTACAGTACCAAATACCATTTGGAAAAAGTCCAGCATCCTTAATATAATCCTTAAGGTTCACCATGATGTGGCCTCCTTTACCTCTCTGGCTTTATCTATGCCATCCTTTCTCTCCTGGCTCTAACTATTGGCTGTTTGAAGAAGAAAATATATTCTTTAGAAGTAAAAGAGGCCGGGTGCTGGGGCTCACGCCTGTAATCCCAGCACTTTGGGAGGCCAAGGTGGGTGCATCAAGAGGTCAGGAGATCGAGACCATCCTGGCCAACACAGTGAAACCCCATCTCTGCTAAAAATACAAAAAAATTAGCCGGGCATGGTGGCGGGTGCCTCTAGTCCCAGTCACTCGGGAGGCTGAGGCAGGAGAATGGCATGAGGCCAAGCTTGCAGTGAGCCAAGATTGCACCACTACTCCAGCTTGGGCGATAGAGCGAGACTCCGTCTCATAAAAAAAAAAGAAGTAAAAGAAAAGGATTAAAAAGTGAAAATTCATGTACATATAGTATTGTCAGTTAAAAATACATCTACTATCAAGCCTTAAAAATGAAGGATATGATTGGATATACAAAGTACTTGAAAGATTTTCAGTGCTAGACTGAAGTTGTCCCAGTCAGCAAGATAAGGAGATAATATAATGCTGGTTGACAAACCTGAGAGAAAAAACAGAAAGATCCAAAGCATTTACAGTCTGGTGACTAGAAGCATACAGAAGTCAAGGGCAGACTTTGAATTTAGTCAAGTACAGTATGTATGAGCAAAGATTAGACAATTTAAAAATTATTTAAACTGAAAATGCACCACTTCATGCTCTCCATGGTTACAGAGCTCATAATCATACTAAAAATAATATAAATGAAAGAATAAATAAAATTAATATTAAATAGAGGCAAAGCAACATATTGCCTATCTAACTTGATTTAGGAGGAAGACTAAGGAAGGAGTTTGCAATTAGTTTGCATAGTAGAGAAAGTATGGCAAGTAGAATTATAAGTAAAAAGGATTGTACAGAAGCTGTGGGCACAAAAAAGTAAGTTCTAAATACTGCAGAGCTATGTCTACCACTGATTCCATAATTTGGTATAAATGCAATAATTTTTTTTAAAATTTATACTATTTCACCTGTTCTTTCTGGTTGTCATTGCTGCAAGGGATAGAACTCCAACAATGGACAAAAATTGAGAATATTTTCTAATGGTGGCTTCTATGAATTATTTGGGTTACTGTCAATTATGGTAGCTGTCTACCTTTCCTTCTTTGGTCATTGCTGCTACTGAGGAAAGTGAAGCATACCCACAGGAGTTAGGTGGGTACAGGGGAGTCTATACTAGACTTGTCTTATTTTATAGAATGTGTCGTGTTCTCTTCTGCCTTGGGGAATTATTTCATGCTATCTTTTTCCTGGAATGATCTGATCCCTTTCATCTAAATCCCACTCCTGCTTTACATCTCAACCTAAACATCATTTCCTCAGAGAAATCTTCTTTAAGCCCTCAGTCTTTCTTGTTTTACGCTCTCAGAAGACTCCGCTCCATTTCACTGTTCTCTAAAGTTGAGTGATTTGTTAAATGTCTCCACTATTTCATGTGAGGGCACAGGGTGTGTGTGACTTGTTCAGCTGGGAATCCTCAGTGTCTGACATAGGGCAGATATTTAATAGTAAGTGTTTAATAAAGAGTGGATGACTAAATCACTCATTATCTAACCTGTCATTAACCTCTATGTTTCATGATTCTTTCTTTGGAATAACTCCCAGATTCTCTGTGTCCTTTCCATTCCTGAAGCTATCACACTATTCTAACCTGGCATATTATAAGCCTGTTCATTGGCTTGCTGAGACATAGCCTCTCCAAAAACTAACCTCCCACATATGCCTCCCATAATAAATACCATTAATTAATATCTATAAATTAAGTACTTTGCAATTTTCAAGAGTCTTTCATGTTTATTTTGTCTTTGCACAACTCCATGAACCAGGCAGGAACATGCCATTCTCCCCATATTAATAGACTATTGAAGCTAACCAAAGTTACACAGTTAATTACTTAATAACCAGTCTGAGACTAAAACCCAAATATTCTGACTCCTAAAATTTCTTTTTGCTGCTACTTGTAATACATTACTTCTCCTTTCAAAAATAAACAAGAAAAACTCCTTGCTGTCTTATTGTATACAATACCAAGCCTTTAGCATGCTACCAGATACCTTACATACTGAGGTACATTAGTCTTCCGTTACCCATGAGAGGTACATTCCAAGACCTGGAATGTCTGAAACCAAGATCAGTGGATGCCTAAAACCAAGGAGAGTACCAAACTGAATATATATATATATATATATACACACACACACACACACACACTATGTTTTCTCAATCTGATAAAACAAGATGGCTGCTAAGTGACTAATGGGCAGGGAACGTAGACAACTTGGACACACTGGACAAAAGGACGACTCACCTGGGCAAGACAAGGTAGAACACAGCAGGGCAGTGCAAGATTTCATCATGCTGCTCAGATGTCACACAGTTTAAAACTTACAAATTGTTTATTTCTGAAATTGTAAGTTAATACATTTGGACCATCCTTCAAAGGAAATAGTATACATCTATTGCAATGTAGACTCCCTGTACCCACCTAACTCCTGTGGGTATGCTTGACTTTCCTTAGTAGCAGCAAGGACCAAAGAAGAAAAGGCAGACAGCTACCATAATTGACAGTAACCCAAATAATGTCAGTAACTGAAACTGTGGAAAAAAACCATGGATAAGGGGCAACTACTATATACAGAGAAATCTCCTCAACATACAGTACAGTTATTTACAGGACACCGGGCAACAATTTCCAGGGTACCTAGTCAAATGCTTGACACATCATAGTTATGTTAAATAAATGAAGAGTTGCATGTAAGTGAATGTTTTCCCTCCTTCAGTCAGATCACTTAATTCCTTTTCATTCCTCAGCATTTGCTCATGGTGTGCTGCCTGCCTAGAACCTTCTCTCATTTCACTGTCTTTCTCAATCCCATCCAATGTCTAAAAGACACTGTAAACTCCACTTCCATGAAGAATTCCTAATGTTTTCAGTTCCAATAGTTTATTTCCCTAAATTTTCACTGTATTTAGATTCATAAAACCCAACAATTTTTTATTCTTCGATTTCTTCCTGCAAGTCATTTTGTATTCCCAGTTTGATGAAAGTTTCTGGAGGGTAGAGCACAGGTACTTTACTACACTAGATCAGAAACATGGTACGGGTCGAATAAATACTAGCTGACTACCAATGTGGAGGCAGAATAGCTAACAGTGTATTCATTAAAGAAAGGGTTAAGAAAGACAAATATAAGTTCAAATTTCGGTTTTATCACTTGTGCGAACTGAGTTATATTAAGCAAGTTATTCAAGCACTCTATGCCTCATTTTTAAATCTGAAAATGTGCATAAGGATAATAATTTCTTCATAAGATTATTGTAATATCAAAGGGATATGCTTTCTGCTTTCAAAGCCCTTAACACAATGTGTGAAACATACTGCAGTAAATAAGAACTGTTATTATCACCACCTAATTAGCTTTGGGGAGGAAGAAAAAATTATATATAGTGTTTTCCAGAACAGTAATTTTATTGTACATTGGTGTTAATTCAGAAGACAAGAAAAATATATCACCAAGCATGAGTATTGTGATAGAGTGCTATACTATACTACATTCATGAATCTATACTATTTTGATGAGTTAGAAGCAGATCTTAAAACATCTAAAAAACAAGTTTGTTTAGCAGGCACTTTTCCTTGGTATTTGAAATTTCTCCTGCCTGTTTTCCACTTTGCTGCCTAAAAGGAAACTAAAGATTAATTGTGTATCTCAGATGAAAACTCAGTTATAACACATAAAGATTATTTTCCAACTATCTGACCCTTAACCAAGATACTTAACCTTTCTGGATTTCAATTTCCTTGTTTATAAATGGCCCATTGTGAGGATTAACTAAGATAACATTTGAAAGAAAGTCATCATGTCTGGTCCAAAAAAAGTGCTAGATAGATGGTAGCTACCTCCACCATTATCATCAAGTCTTGTAGGTTAAGGCAGTTTTATGTGCTATAAGAAGAGAAAAAGATGGATAAGCTGTGGTTCCCACCACTTAGAACTCTCTCCTACCTCCAATAGCTATGCCAGCACATGCATATATTAGGCCTTCAGATATGGTCTGGGTAATTGATACTGTGATGACATGCATGATTAAAAGGTTTTGTTCTTTGTCCTCATTTTTTATAATAAATATACCACAACCTGTCAATTTCTGGATGAATTTGATGGAGTTTAAGTATTTTAAGTACCTGAAAATTGTCATTGGAGATAGAAAAAGAGAATGAGCGTACAGGATGAAGGCTAATGTCAAATTTCCTCCTCATCTAAAATAAGGAGAACTATGAATGGATAAGGGAATTCACAGGGGGACATAGTTGAAGTTAGGAATTGAGAGGAAAAAAAAAAACCTTGTCTGGGTTTAATTTATAATGTATACCTGCTTCTTTCTCTATGACCCCAGACTTCCATGAATACTCAGGAAATCTATATGCAGGAGTAAAGATAATTTCTCCATTATTGAGTGATCAAATAACAACTCTTACAATATTCATTTCTCCATAGAGTTATTTTTTAAAACCCAGATGTCATAAACACCATCCTAATTTATAATAACATGCAGAAGTTGCAATCTTGCACTGACCACTATATGTTAGCCTCCCAAGGTTGATATGGTATCTTGAGTTCATTTTTTTTCTACCCAGATAAACAAAAAGGGCAGTCTTCTTCTAACTTCCTCATACATTCTTTGTATTTAATAACAGGCTGGCTATCTCATCTGCTATTGGGATAATCATAGGAAATCTCTGCCAATTTTCAGGAATTTCCATTAGCTTGTACAAACACCCACATACAGGTATATATATATACATGTGTGCATATACATATAGAGTCCATCTTTTTTATTTGCTGATTCCACATTTTTGGAATTCACCTACTCACTCAAATTTGTTTGCAAATCCAAAATCATTATGTATGGCACTTTCATTTTCAGTCAGTTGTAGACGTATGCATTCACAGAGTGGTAAAAAATTTGAGTTGCCTGGGGCAAACATTCCCAGTGAAGTAGAGGAAAAGGAAGCTTGCCTTCTGGTTTCAGCTCTCATAGTGGAAAAAAAATGTCCTTTGCTTTTATACCACATTCTTCACATTTTTGTGTTTTTTGTTTGTTGGTGATTTCACTGTTTAGTGGCCCCAAACATAGTGCTAAAGTACTGTTTAGTGTTCCTAAGTACAAAGAGGATGTGACATACTGCTATGGTTTGGATATAGTTTGTCTCCCCAAAGCTCATGTTGAAATTTGATCCCCAGGGTAGTGGTATTAGAAGGTGGGGCCTATTGGAAAATGTTCTGGCTATGGAGGCAGAACCCTCATGAACAGCTTGGTGCTGTTCTTGTGGTAGTGGGTTCTCACCCTCACATTAGTTGATTAGCACTTGAGGGAATAAATTAGTTCCTGAGAGAATGGGTTGCTATAAAGCCAGGATGCTACTCAAGTTTGCTTCTCTTCACATGTGTCTACTTCCTCTTTGACCTTCTACACTGTGTATGATGCAGCACAAAAGTCCTTGCCAGGAGCCAGGGCCATGCCCTTGAACTTCTCAGCTTACAGAACCATGAGCTAAATAAACCTCTTTTCTTTATAAATTACTCAGTCTCAGGTACTCTTTCATAGCAAAACAAAATGGTCTAAGATATGTACCTTATGAAGAAAATATGTGTTCTAAATAAACTTTAGTCAGGCAAAAGTTCTAGTAGTTGGCTCTGAGTTTAATTTTTTATTTTAAGATAAGGTCTCACTCTGTCACTCAGGCTGGAGTGCAGTGGCATAATCATGGCTCACTGCAGCGTCAACCTCCCAGGCTCAAGTGATCCTCCCACTCAGCCTCCTGAGTAGCTGGGACTACAGGCACATGCCCATACCTGTCTAATTTTGTATTTTTTTTTTGTAAAGACAACATTATGTTACATTGCCTAGGCTGATCTCAAACTCCTGGGCTCAAGTGATCCACCCACTTCAGCCTCGCAAAATGCTGGGATTATAGGCATGAGCCACTGCACCTGACTGAGTTTAATGTTAATGAATTAACTATATATTATATAATATCTGTTTCTGCCTTTAAACAGAACACACATAATACAAGGTTATTTATTAATGAGTTGATAAGAATGAGACAGGAGTCAATATATACTAATTCAATCCTGTGGCGACTTTATAGAACATTACTCTAAGTAATAAGAATCAACTGCATATGTATATAGATACATACTTTATTCCATATTTTAGCATACACAATAAATAATGGCAAATTATAAATAGGAATAATAAATCAAGATCAAAAATCAAAATCAAAGGAAAAGAATGAGGATAGGCAATGAAATAAGGTAAAATAGCAGTTTCTTCTAACACGCTGGCCTTTTAGTTCCTTAACTTTCTCTCTTTCAAGAATCTAGTTTTCCAACCTACCTGAGTAACATATCTCCGATAGCACACATGAGACATAATCTTGATCCAATTAATTGAAATCACCTTCCATCTACCTCAAGCAGCCTCTCTATCTAATTTACCCATTAGAATCCCCAATTTAGTCACCATCCCTCACTACCCTGATGTCCTTACTGCTCTTCTTATTCAACTTAAATTACCAGGTTAAACACAATTACACCTTTATATATATCCTAGTTTCATTTGGATTCTGTTTTATTGTACTCACTTGGTAGCTTAGCCTGTCGTCCTTTCCAAAGAGAATCTGAAAGAAAAGACTTGTATGTGTATGACTTATAAGTGAGATAATCTCAGGGATTAGACTGAAGGGCCTAAGAGAATAAAAGAGAGAAGGAGAAAAAGTCAATGCAATGGTGTGTTATTGAGTTTGTCTCAACCAAGGGTGGGTGCTACCAGAAACTTCTGAGTTTCCTATAGAAAGCCTCTCAGAAATGTCCACCTGAAGATCAACAAATAAAAGCATTTATCCATCAGTTCCATTTCTCCATTGCTGAGGGTTTGCTAAGGGTTGCTTAGCATACTTAAGTCCCCTATATTTTAGGGGTGTGAATGAGTGTATGCCAAATCAGTTCCCGTGAGCTTTCATTAATATTAAAGAAACCCCAGGAAAGAAACAAAGTGCAGATGACACGACTAGAAGTAAGAAGTTTCAGCACATGCACTGAGTCAAAGCCTTCAAACACTACCTGTTTGTGGAATCAGCATGAAAGGCTGAGGAAATGTGAGACTGAACATAAGAAGTATCTACTACACTGGGCACAACCATAATCTTGGTTAAAACCAACTTTGCATGGACTTCATGCCCATACCCATGAAGATAAAGTAGCTAGAGAAAAGCACACAACCACACAGACTGATTTCACATTAAACGTATGGCTATGAACCTCAAATGGGTCCTGAAGGCTGCTCCAATATACTCAAAAGACACAGCCAGAAAGTACATACTAAAGCCAGCATCTTCGTTGTGTTCCTGATGTATGTACAGAACATCCAGAATGACACATGGCACACAGAGTCTCCGCAAGTGTTTGTTGAGTGATTAATGATCATCCAATAGTGATTTACAAATGATTTTCCTGAAATCCATGATTTATTGTTTCGCTTCTTATTTCTAGCCAGTGATAGAGCAAGAGTCGTTTGTGGATCATGAGCATATCAGCAATTGATCTGAGAGTATTCAGTGATTTGGGGGTTTTATATATTCCCAAATCCAAGGACTAATCATCATATCAACCTTTCTAACCACTAATGGCAAGAATATGATTCTACGTGTTCTAGAAGACAAAGTAAAAAGGAGTTATGCCAGTTCCCCAGCTAGTTTTTCTTATTGTTATTGGTTTTATTCCAAGAAGAAGAGAACACTGCAATGTTTCTGGAGTAGCAAAACTTTCTAGCCCTTAACTCTAAAAAGAAATTTTTCACTCAGCATGCTTCAGATGGGGCATGATACTATATAAACATTGTCCTCAATAACAAGTATAGTAGTTCATAACATGGAGCTGTTTCTTGTACCACCCTCAGTTAAAATCCAGATGTAACAATATAAAATGCATCTCAATAAAAGAAATCTTGCAGTGGGTGAAAAATAATATAGTCCAAGCATCTACAGCCTTCTCCTCATCAGAACCAATCCTCAGCCAGATCTGGTCAGCCCGGAGAAATGTGTGGAATTCTAGATGTTACAAACAAATTGGCTCTCCAATTATTGTCTTTCAAAGTCCTCAATGCTTAAAAAACTTTATCCCAATGAATAACTCAGTATCATTTTCCTACCTAATTGATTGATTCTTTGGTTCTAGGTTCACCAATTTGCTTCTCTGACTTCCAGATTGCTCTGCTAAGAATCAAGACTATGACCACACCAGCGCTGGTCTGTGGAATTCTACTGCCCATACTACTTGAGCCACTGCCTGCATTGTCCTTCTTCCCAGGTAGGAGACATTTGAGCACAGGTCTCTCAAAATTATCTTTTCACAACCATATATCTTTATAAAAGTTGGAATTATAGAAAGTTGAAGGCTGAAATATCTGTTGACCACCTGGAAAGCAGTTACTTTGAGTTGAGGGTAAATCTATAATATTTGACAACAATATAGCAATATAATTGATGCTCTTGGATATAAATGTACACACTCAAACAAAAATTCATCTGATTTGATTCTAACTGCACTAAAGAATCTTGCTATTGCAGGAATTTCTTTTTTAACACAAATAAAATAAAAAATAAACGTATTTGTTTAATATGAAGCAAACAATTATTTTTCAACTGGAAAATAATTTCCATATGCCTTTGTTTTGCAGATTTTTTTAAGCAGGAACTACTCATACAGTAATTTATAAACATCGTTTAAAATAACTATTTTGTGCTTTAATTAAAAAAAGAATAAGGCAAAATTTGTACATGATTAAATCATTGAATACTCAGCCACTACCTATAAGTCAATAGGCTCTTCTGGGAAGAAAAATTGCCAACTCAATTGGAGGCAAAAACTATATTCACACTTCAGAAATGCATCACACTCAGTACAGGTCTATTGTCACACAGCAAACAGTCCTAAGTAGCAATTAACCTTAACCCAAGCAAACATCAGCATGTTACATAGAAGGCACTTACCTTTTTGCCCTGCTGAGATAAGGTCAACAAGCTGAGAGTCTTGGGTAGCACTGTCCAAAAGAGTTTTCCTGGTGGAAATGTTCTATATTTGCTTGGTTCAATATAGCAACAACTAACCACTTGTGGCTACTGAGTTCTTCAAGTGTGGTCAGTGTGAATGAGAGACTAACTTTTAAATCTTGATTTAACAAATACATTAAATTTAAGTAGCCACATGCAGCTGGTTGCTACTGTACTGTCAGCACAGGTCTAATGGGTAGAAACTTAGCAAAACTAGCCCAAGTATTAAACTATTATCTCTTGCTATCTCCAAACAATCTATCTTTTTCACCTTTATGTGGCAGTAGCTATCCTCTGTTTCAGGTAGTATCTAAATAGTAAAAGTCAACAAACCAATGTATTTGGTTCATGATGTTTCATCTATATTCTATGTCGGTAGAACAAAGACAAAAGCTTTATAAATTTATTAAATATGTTCTACTGGTAAAAGATACGGGCTATAGTGCCACTTTCAGAAGTTATTACAGATGACATTAAATTCTCATCGTATCAACCCAGCATTTGAATAATGAGAAAGCCCTGTATGGCCTTTACAGTGGTTCCCCTTCCCACAGCTTAGATACATTCATTAAAGGGCACTAACAAGAAAGAAATCTTGTTTAAAAAGATTATTAATTTTCAGACTCATTATCCCAACAGTAATTTTTCTCCATTATGCCTCAATGAAATATGTAGACATATCTATAAGTAAGGAAGAACAAAAGCTAAGAGGAAAAAAATGTGGCAGCCGCAGCAGTCATGTGTCAGGACCACATCAGAGCCAAGAACCTCTTGCAGGCTGATGACAGATCACACATCAAGTAAGGTTGAAAGGCTGAATAATAACATGTAAAAGGTAGGATCCATAGTGAGAAACTGTGTTTCCAAAAGCAGGGCAATAGAACTAGAATACCTATTAAATGTTGCTTATCTTAGAGCTTAGGAACGTCAGCCACATGACAAACACATTGTGTAAGGCTTCAAAAAAAAAAAAGGATTCAAAATATTTGGGGATGAAAATCTTTCTAAAATAAACCTTCCAAGATTAAGAAAAAATAATAATAACTGTTACACTTAATTCCCAAGACAGCTTGTAAATACATAAATTTCCCATTCTTTGTTAATTACCATGGTATAAGCCGGTGTTTCTCAAATTGTGAATAAGGACTAAAGGTATCAGCATTATTTGGGAGACTTGTTAAAAATAGAGTCCTGAGACCTGTCCCAGTTGTACCAGATCAGAGTCTCCAGGGATGGGTACCAGAAATCTATGTTTTCACCAAGATCTCCAGATGATACTCGTGCAAACAAAAGTTTGAGAAATTCTGTGAGAGATGCCTAGGGAACCGAGAAGCCCACAAAGCCCTCACCTATATAGTAGAAGACCAAAGAAAAAAGGATTTTAAATGTATCCAATAGGTAGACACCCAAATTCCCAATATTGCCCCATAGGCTGAAAAAATAACCTATATCCAATATCTTAAAGTAATTATGAATAACCTTATACTTTCAATAAAATCAGGGTACAAATCATTACTAGGATGTCTGACCCTAAATGCTCTAAATAACTGCTTAAGCATTCATTTTCCAACTTGAGCTTATCTTTTTGTCAGGCAACCTTCAATACTCCTTAAATAATACAATTAGGAGGTCTAATTACTGACTCATGATTTGATTCTCTGTTTGTATTGGTTGGAACTCACATCAATACTCTATTAAGAAGGGTTATACTATTTAGGTAGGAATTTCAGGCTGGACAACCCAGTCCTGCTCCAATCCAAGTAGCTCCAGAATTAACCATTTACTCTTCTGGGAAAGTTTCATTTAATAATTAGTCAATTGATAAAATGAAACTATGAAAACCACTGAACTAGAAAGTCCCCAAAATGGTTTTTAATTCTAAAATCCAATCATTTGCCTAAAGGTAGTTTTATTAGTCTATTTTAATTGCTATAAAAGCATATCTGAGATGGGGTAATTTATTTTTAAAAAGAAGTATATTTGGCTCACGGTCTGCAGGCTATATAAGAAGAATGGTATCAGTATCTACTCAGCTTCTGTTGAGGCCTCAAGAAGTTTCTATTCCTAGCAGAAGGGAAGGGGAGCCAGGGTGTCACATAGCAAGAGATGGAGCAAGGAAGGAGGAGATGCTGCACTTTTAAATAACCAGCTCTCATATGAATTAGTAGAGCAAGAACTCACTCATTACTGCAAGGACATCACCAAGCCAAAGAGGGATCTGCCCCCATTTCCCAAACACCTCCCATCAGGCCCAACCTCCAGCATTGGGGATCAAATTTTAACATGACATTTGGAGGAGACAAATATACAGATTATATCAATAGTGGTAATTTCTCACCAACAAAATATCAAGTGCATTATGGCATTCAAAAATAAACACAAGGTTGGGTACAGTGGCTCACGCCTGTAATTCCAACACTTTGGAAAGCCATGGTGGGTTGATCACCTGAGGTCAGGAGCTTGAGATCAGCCTGGCCAACATGGTGAAACCCCATCTCTACTAAAAATACAAAAAATTGGCCAGACGTGGTGGCAGGTGCCTGTAATCCCAGCTACTCAGGAGGCTGAGGCAGGAGAATAGCTTGAACCCAGGGAGGCAGAGGTTGCAGTGAGTCAATATCATACCATTGCACTCCAACCTGGGCAACAAGAGCAAAACTCTGTCTCAAATAAACAAATAAACACAATATAAAATTTCTTAAATCTCAATGCCCACTCTAAGTTGATAAGTCCAATGCATTTTGGCTTAGTCAGACCATCCTGATCCACTGTGACCAGATATGATTACCAGATTTTAAGCAGGTAATTAATAACGTAATCTGGAGAAAGTGAGAAGCGTGAGAATACAGTAAGCCACAAGGCTCTAGAGCAAGTTGTCCTCAGAAACAGAACACTGAAACAAACAATGCAGTGCTTCTAAATACTTCAACAGGTGTCTCCTAGAAGAAGGTTTAAATAAAATTTAAATAAAGAAAAAAGATTTAAATTTGAGTAGCACTAAAAATTCAGTTTCTTATCACACTAACCACATTTCAAACGCTCAATAGCCTCATCTAATATGGTAGCTGCTGACTACCATATTAGATAGTGCAAGATTTAGAACATTTCCATTATTGAAGAAAGACCTGTGGACAGTGATATTCTTAAGGGAAAATTTAGAACTGGTAAAGACTAAGAAGTTAGGAGAAGTCAGACTTTGAATCAAAATAAGGAAGAATTTTTAAGTAGTTACAGTCATCCTGCGATGGAATGGTTTGGGCCCAATAACCTGAGGAGTTGCTCAAGCTGAGCCAAAACACATATATCATACTAGCATTTTTGAAAGGTTGAGCGGAAAATTCCTGAGATGATCACCAAATTGATGGCTTTAATTATGAGGATTGCTTTATTATAGGTGTTTTTAACTGATCAAAGGCTACTCTTTTCCCACTTGCAAGCTGCTGTTGATATATATCCCAGGGCCCATTAAGATTGAGAGCTTCATGCTTCCCATCATATCTACCACACATGCCCTAGGTTATTTACTGGCCTTTGAAAATAGTTTTCCTTGCTTTTGTACAGAAATAATGTGCAGAAATAAAAACTCTTTTAAGATACAGAAACCAACCCACTCAAGTTACTTCTCAATCAGACACAACAGAGATATTACATTTTGCACTTGCAGACAAGCTGTGGTCAAAGTGTGAAATGACAACATCAGGCATAGGAGAAAGGACAAGGTATGACTAAAGCTTCAAAGTTATCTTACCAGGGTGGCAGGGTCTACTTGACTGATGGTGATCTATACAGAAATAATGTTCATGGGAACAAATATCCATGCAGAGCCAAATGAAATTAGAAATATAGACGTCCAACAGACATGTATTCATCTTCTCCTGACAAGCTCAAACAGCAGCAAATGGACAAGTCAATTGGGCAAAAATATTACCTTTGGATATTTTCTTGATATCCTAGAAACTTATAAGAGAGGGGAATGAGAGAATAAATTCTTCATCATTAACTTTCCAGGATCAGAGGCATTAGTCAAAAGGAAACTAACAGAAGATCTTCATATTTTGGTGCATCAATCAGCCTCAATTATGTTAATATCATTCTGATTAAAATTTTCAGTTTCCTGCTTCGAGAAGGCAAATGTTTTCATTATGGCCCTGATAATAACTCTCTCTAAATAATGGGAAAGATAAAGGCATACCACGTTTTATTGCAATTCATTTTATTGTGCTTCAAAGATACTACGTTTTTAACAAATGGAAGGTTTATGGAATCCTGCGTTAAGCAGGTCTATCGCTGCCATTTTTCCAACAACATATACTTGCTTCATGTCTCTGTGACACATATTGGTTATTCTCCCAGTATTTCAAACGTTTTCATTACTATTATGTCTGCTATGGTGATCTTTGATCAGTAGTCTTTGATGTTACTATGGTAACTGCCATATAAGATGACAAATTAATTGATAAATCTTGTGTCTGTTTTGACTGCTCCACTGACCACCATTTCACCGTCTCTTTCCTTCTACCTCCCTATTCCCTATGACACAAAAATATTGAAATTAGACCAATTAATAACCCTATGATGACCTCTAAGTGTTCAAGTGAAAGAAAAATCACGTGTCTCTTACTTTAAAGCCAAAGCTAGAAATAATTACGCTTAGTGAAGAAGACTTGCCAAAAGCCAAGACAGACTGAAGGCTAGGCTTCTTGAATCAGTTAGCTAAGTTGCGAATACAGAGGAAAAGTGCTTGAAAAAATTAAAGTGCTAATCCAGTGAACACAAGAATGATAAAGCCATACAGCCTTATTGATGATACGGAGAAAGTCTGAGTAGTCTGGATAAAAGATCAAACCAGCCACAATATTTCTTTAAGCCAAAGCCTAATCCAAAGCAATGGTCTAACTCTCCAATTATGTGAAGGCTGAGAGAGGTGAGGAAGCTTCAGAATAAAACTTGCAAGGTAGCAGAGGTTGGTTCATGAAGTTTAAGGAAAGAAGCCATCTGTCTCCATAATATAAAAGTGTAAGGTGAAGCAGCAAATGCTGATGGAGAAGCTGCAGCAAATAATCTGAATAGGATAACTGATAATGGTGACTAAACTGAACAACAAATTTTTCAGTGTAGATAACTGTCTTCTACTGGAAGAAGATGCTATCTAGTACTTTCATGTCTAGGAAGAGAAGTCAATGCCTGACTTCAAATGATAAGCTGACTCTTTTGTTAGAAGCTAATGCAGCTAGTGACCTTAAGTTGAAGTGAATGCTAATTTACCATTCCAAAAATCCTAAAGATGTTGAAAGTTATACTGAATCTTCTCTGCCTGTGCTCTATAAACGGAGTAACAAAGCCTGAATGACAGCACATCTGTTTACAGCATCATTTACTGATGATTTAAGCCCACTGTTGAGATCTACTGCTCAGAGAAAAAAGACTCCTTTCAAAATATGACTGTTTATTGACAATGAACCAAAGAGCTCTAATAGAGATGTAAAAGGAAATTAATGTTGGTTTCGTTTCTGCTAAGATAACATCTATTCTGAAGCCATCTATAGACCAAAAAGTTATTTTAACTTTCAAGCCTTATTATGTAAGAAATACATTTTATTAGGCTATAGCTTTTGTAGATATTGATACCTTTGATGGATCTGGGTAAATTAAGTTGAAAACCTTCAGAAAAGGAGTCACCATTTTGGATGCCATCAAGAACATTCGTGATTCATAGAGGTCAAAATGTCAACATTAATAGGAGTTTGGAAGAAGGTGATTCCAGCTTTCATAGATGATTTGGCTTGGAGGGATCAAGACTTCAGTGGAGGAAGTAACTGCAAATGTGGTGAGAATAGCAAGAAACCTAGAATTAGAAGTTGAGCCCAATGATGTGGCTGAATTACTACAGTCTCATGATAAAAGTTTAACAGATGAAATGTTCTTTTTTACAGATACAAAAAGAAAGTCATTTATTGAGATGAAATCTACTTCTGATGAAGATTCTGTGAACATTGCTGAAGTAATAACAAATAATTTAGAATATTCTATAAACTTAGCTGCAAACCAGCTCTAGGGAAAGACTGACTCCAAATTTGAAGGTAGTTCTAATTGGGTAAATGCCATCAAACAGTTACATGCTACAAAGATATTTTTCATGAAAAGAAGATTCAATAATCTGTCAGAATGTATTGTTATCTTATAAAATTGCCAGAGGCACCTCAACCTTCAGCAGCCACCAGTCGGATCAGTCAGCAGCCATCAACATTGAAGCAAAACCCTCCACCAGCAAAAATATTAGAAGTCACTGAAGGCTCAGGTGATTGTTAGTATTTTTTAGCAATAAAGTATATGTGCAGTTTTAGACACAATGCTATTGCACACTTAGACTATATTATACTGTAAATATACATTGTATATGCACTGGACAAACAAAAAGTTTGTCTGACTTTCTTTATTGCACTATTTACTTTTATTGCAGAGGTCTGGAATCCCACCAACAATATCTCTGACGTATGCCTATTCTTTCATTTTCAGGAATATATTACAAACCCAGGAATCTCAGTTTGGGCTTGGCATAAGGCATAAAATACTGAGTGATATTCTTGCTTCCAACTGGGGCTATAAAACACACTAGGAAAAAAAATATTCCTACTGGCATAAAATGATATCAGGATAATTTTTCTGTCTTAGCCTAGTAACTATGTAGGGGGAAAAGTCTTCTTTGAAGACTCTGAACCAGAGTATTACTCTATACGAGTTCAGGATTCAATTTTTACAACATCTTCAGGTGTAAAGAACCCAAAGATAATCCTTAGTATTACAAAGCCATTCTGAAAATCAGCTATTAAAAAAAAAGAAAAAAGGTAGTTCTGGTCTCATAATAAGACTGTCTTACCTTGGATACTCCTGAAACAGACTCTGAGTTGGTAAGTATTTGAGTGAGTAGAGGAGTATGTGAGTCAGGAAAGTAAAGGCAGCCAATAAAGGGTATATTATCCAGTGTATTACCCCTGAAGGTAAGATTTTATCCCCATGGGGGAAATCTGGGGCTGATACCAGTCACTAACCTCAGAACTATTCCATCCAAGATGCAAGAGAGCTATGTTATTTACACACCAACTCCCATCTTTCATTTGTTAAGGTAGGGAACATTAATTACCTTGCACTTTTGGCCTTCTGTGTACCTCGTAGGAGTGGTGGCCAGACAAAACTTTCAAGCAATGAGACATGTATGCTGGCAAATAAAAATTAGTCCTACATACATAGAAATAATAAGGCACAAAAGAGTATTGGTAGGGCTATAACTATATCTGCTATAATCTCTGAGGGACTTGCAGAGCCAAAAAATAAACTTTGATAAACTAACACATTCCAAGTTAGGCTGCACATAATTATCAAGGGTAGCCACACCAAGCATGACATCCCAATCTGAAATTAGTAAGCACAGAAAACAAGTCATTATGAGCTGAGTCAACATAAAACATAAATAACAGAATTTGACTCCTAAGAATGTCAGATGATGGAGTTATAAAACATAGATTATAAACACTACATGTTTAAAATAATTAAATATATAAAAATGAATCAGAAACATGAAAAAGCAAAATCATGCAGATATAAAGAGAAATGATCACTGAATTTAAAAAATTCAGTGGGTTGGTTGACAGCAGATTAGACATAATTGGATATATTGGATATATAAGCATCAGAAGATAGAGCTAAATAAGCCATCTAAAATGGAAAAAACATACAGTAAAGTGTTAGGTAGTAAAGATACATGGAAAATAGTGGAATTGTCCATTATATTTCTCAAAAATTATTCCAGAAACAAACAGAGAATAGAGAGGAAGGAAAGAAGCATTTATTTACAATAATTAGGCACAAGACAGGGATACCCTCTCTCACCACTCCTATTCAACATAGTGTTGGAAGTTCTGGCCAGGGCAATCAGGCAGGAGAAAGAAATAAAGGGTATTCAGTTAGGAAAAGAGGAAGTCAAATTGTCCCTATTTGCAGATGATATGATTGTATACTTAGAAAACCCCATTGTCTCAGCCCAGAATCTCCTTAGGCTGATGAGCAACTTCAGCAAAGTCTCAGGATACAAAATCAATGTGCAAAAATCACCAGCATTCCTATACACCAATAACAGACAAACAGAGAGCCAAATCATGAGTGAACACCCATTCACAATTGCTTCAAAGAGAATAAAATACCTATGAATCCAACTTACAAGGGATGTGAAGTACCTCTTCAAGGAGATCGAGCTCTACTACTACTCTAACTACTACTAGCCATTTGTAGTTCTACAAACCACTGCTCAACAAAATAAAAGAGGACACAAACAAATGGAAGAATATTCCATGCTCATGGATAGGAAGAATAATATTGTGAAAATGGCCATACTGCCCAAGGATATTTATAGATTCAATGCCATCCCCATCAAGCTATCAATGACTTTCTTCAAAGAATTGGAAAAAAACTACTTTAAAGTTCATATGGAACCAAAAAAGAGCTCGCATTGCCAAGACAATCCTAACCCAAAGAACAAAGCTGGAGGCATCACACTACCTGACTTCTAACTGTACTACAAGGCTACAGTAACCAAAACAGCATGGTACTGGTACCAAAACAGAGATATAGACCAATGGAACAGAACAGAGCCCTCAGAAATAATACCACACATCTACAACCATCTGATCTTTGACAAACCTGACAAAAACAAGAAATGGGGAAAGGATTCCCTATTTAATAAATGGTGCTGGGAAAACTGACTAGTCATATGTAGAAAGCTGAAACTGGATCCCTTCCTTACACTTTATACAAAAATTAATTCAAGATGGATTAAAGACTTAAATATTAGACCTACAACCATAAAAACCCTAGAAGAAAACCTAGGCAACACCAGTTGGGACATACACATGGGCAAGGACTTCATGTCTAAAACACCAAAAGCAATGGCAACAAAAGCCAAAAGTGACAAATGGGATCTAATTAAACTAAATAGCCTCTGCACAGCAAAATAAACTACCATCAGAGTGAACAGGCAACCTACAGAATGGGAGAAAAGTTTTGCAATCTACCCATCTGACAAAGGGCTAATATCCAGAATCTACAAAAAACTTAAACAAATTTACAAGAAAAAATCAGACAACCCCATGAAATAGTGAGCAAAGGATATGAACAGACACTTCTTAAAAGAAGACATTTATGCAGCTAACAGACACATGAAAAAATGCTCATCATCACTACCCATCAGAGAAATGCAAATAAAAACCACAATGAGTTACTATCTCACATCAGTTACAATGGTGATCATTAAAAAGTCAGGAAACAACAGGTGCTGCAGAGAATGTGGAGAAATAGGAACACTTTTACACTGTTGGTGGGACTGTAAACTAGCTCAATCATTGTGGAAGACAGTGTGGCGATTCCTCAAGGATCTAGAACTAGACATACCATTTGACCCAGCCATCCCATTACTGGGGATATACCAAAAGGATTATAAATCATGCTACTATAAAGACACATACACACGTATGTTTACTGCAGCACTATTCACAATAGCAAAGACTTGAAACCAACCCAAATGTCCATCAGTGATAGACTGGATTAAGAAAATGTGGTACATATCCGCCGTGGAATACTATGCATCCATAAAAAAGGATGAGTTCATGTCTTTTGTAGGGATATGGATGCAGCTGGAAACCATCATTCTCAGCACACTATCACAAGGACAGAAAACCAAACACCACATGTTCTCACTCATAGGTGGGAATTGAACAATGAGAACACTTGGGCACAGGGTGGGGAACATCACACACCAGGGCCTGCATTAGGAGACATACCTAATGTAAATGATGAGTTAATGGGTATAGCACACCAACGTGGCACATGTATACATATGTAACAAACCTGCACATTGTATACATGTACCCTAGAACTTAAAGTATAATAATAATAATAATAATAAAAAGAATTTTAGAATTCTTCAGTTTGTTAAAGAATTCAATCCTTACATTTACAGATTCCAGCATGTTCCAAACACGACTTCTCAGTGTGGTGCAATTATTTGAAACTGCTGTTGGTAAAGCCATCAGTAGCCTCCATGTTGTTAAATCTTATGGTAAGTTTCAGTTTGCATCATTCTTGACTTATAAGCCATATTTACTTCAGTTGACCACTCTTTTCTCCTTGCTATGTTGTACTTGCATAGCCCACCTCACTCATTTGAGTTTTTCTATCTTGTAGATCACTTCTCAGTCCCTTTTGCTGATCTCTTGTGTCTGTCACCCTCTTAATGTTAAAAATTTCCTTAGTCCTCCTCTCTCTTCTTTCTACATACTATCAGTTACTGGTTTCATCCAAACTCATGGCTTTAAATACTACACAATTCCCAAATATATATTGGTAGCACACACCGTACTCCTGTAAATCCAGACTCTTGAAACTGAACATGTTCAAAACAGAATTTGTTCTTTTTCTTCCAAAAATGCTCCATCTATAACATTTCATAATCTGTTAATTACAAGCTTATCTTTCCAGGTTCCCATACTAGAAACTTTGAAACCATCCTTATCATCTCTCCATGACTCAGTAAATCTCTCTGGCTCTCCCTTCAAAATATATTCAGAATCCCACTACTTCTTCTCATTACCATAATTCTATGCAAGTCTGAACCCAAACCTCTTATCTAAACTACTACAAGAGACTTTCTGGTACATGGAATCACTAGCCTCACTTCTTTTCTACTTTATCCATGCCTTCTATTGCCATGGAATTTTGCAGATCTTTTTAAAAAACAGAATTTATTTTCCTACCCCTTGATGTTGGCCATATGACTTGCTTTAGCTAATGGAATTTTAGAAAAAGCGACAAAAGAGGGAGCTTGTGCCTCTGACATTGCCAAGAAAATATACCTAGTTTGCTGGTCCCAAGAGGGTTATAAGAAAAATGGGGAGCTCAGTCACCACAGGCAAGTTCAGCTTAAGTTGACAGATCCTCCAGCCAAACACTGCAGATGAGTGATGAGAACATGAGCACAGTCAAGTTCCACAGAGACACTCAGCCCACCCACAGATGCATGAAATATAAATGTCCTATATGCTACTGAATTTCTATGATTTTTACTGTTATTCTAGAAATACTACTATTTCTACTATTGACACAGCTTCCTAACAGGTCTCCCAACTTCTACCTTAGCCTCCTAAAATCTTGTCTAAACATACGAGCCAGACTTTTTATTGTTTTTGTTTTTAAATTATTTTATTTTTTCTGATTTTGTGTTACTTTAATTTTTTCCCATAGCATACGGCAATCTTTACAGCAAAAATACAAATTTAAGGATGCATTTATTTTAATATTATATCCATATGTTACCCATATTTTTTAACAGCTTTGACAACAGGAACAAAGCTAAGCAATAGATGTAATAGAAGCCAGATAATTGGTTTTGTTCCCCAACTCCTGACATTTAAGAGCTAGCAATCAAGGAACATCTTAATCAGATGAGGATCAAAGGATATGTGCATGTTTCTTTACATATACTAATTAGTGTTTTGTGTTTTGCAAAACTGAAAACAAAGCCATTTTTACACAGTGTGTGGATGTCTGAGTTGTACTTTTAGAAACTGTCAGATTCATCAAAAGGCTTTATTTTTAAAATCAAACTTTAAGTTTACTGATTAATAATTAGATGAACTTTTAAATATGATGCACTATCAATTGTATTTGAAAACAAATTATCCTTCAACTTCTTAAACTGTCCTCACTCAGATAAAGAAAACTCAAACGTCTATGTATATTCTTGGAAGCTCAGATCAGATATCTAACATACATCAGAAAGATAAAGTTAATATTAACATTCAACAAATTATAAGGAAATATTAAAAATTAGGAATAAATACATCATATTAGTATCTGTTTATTGAGGCAATACATCCCTTCCTCTTTTGTATGATCTTTTTGTAAATAAACTGCTACATTTTAATATGCTTAATATGCCAACACAAATAGCAGACCTAAATCCATGGTTGCTCAACTGAATCAAAGTAAAAGGGCATTTTACTATGGGCATTTAAGCCAGGAGATTAATGATTGAGGCTAAATTTAAAAAATAATAGCGATAAGTTAGAAAAAGTGTTTAGGAACTTTTAAATGCTATTTAGTACTGTTGCTGTAACTGGCACAACCTACTACTTGTAATGTTTAGCTATTGTTTGTTTGTGTTGTCATCTTTTTCTGCCTTTTCTTATTTGTCTGCTTTAGGCAAAAGTAACCATTGAACACAAAGATTATCAGCTCTGCATTTCTTCCATGGTCTCTGACCATGATTAGAAGATCCCCTAATTCTGCTTGTCAGAGACATCTTTTTCAATGAAAACACCTACATTTCAGGATTTCACTGCATATTCATGAGAGAGTTTGCCACTAAACCATGCTCTAGGAAAGTTACTCAGATCAAACAGTCATATCCAATGACAACTTCAGTCTGAATTTTTTAGGGAAGAGATACAAAGTAGCTACATGGGTTAAGACAATCTGAATTTGTACCTGCTAAGCTCAGACTACGTTTGCTGAGAGAACTCTTTGGCATCAACTCACTTTTACAATTACAATTTTAGTGATTCTCAAACCACCTACATTTGAATCACTTGGGGTACTTTGCATTCAAAATAAAAGTTCCTGGAAGTCACCACAGGCCACCTAAAGCAAAACAACTTGGTGGAGATTATGAATATGTATTTTTAAAAAAATCTTACCAAGTAATTTGTGCTCACAAACAACTTCCCATTTAAAAGTAATTTCAATGGGGAAATTGATGCATTATTTAACAAGGAGCCCTAGAGAAGATAGCATTGACTAAGGTAAGATCTATATCTGAACAAAAATAGACACTAAAGAATTGTTATAACTTGAAAAGTAGGCACTGATGATGGAAGCTGATGCTTTTTGCCATGGTGCATAAAAGGAAAATGGGGAGTTTGAACAGAAACTCTCCAGCTTTGGCTCATCCTGGGCTGCTGCCTCTAGAATTACATTTATACTCTTGTTCATGTTCCAATAAAAATACAATCTATTTTACATGACTTGTTATTCTCTATAGTCTTGGCTGGCTTGCTCAGGCTAACATTTTTTTAATTGAAAAATTCAAGCATCTAACATAAAATTATAAACTTGCATTGGCAACCAGCACAAAAGGCAGCTATCACATAAAAGCTTTGAACATAAAAGCAATGAAGCAAATTTTATAGAGTATGAAATTACTCCCCCATTCTTACCCCCAAGGCAGCTCAGACTGTGTTTGCTGATGTTTTCTTTATTTCTCTTTTTGGCACATCAGTAAACACTAAGTAATTCATCCAGACACTATTGTGCATCTTTGAAATCAAATTTATTTGGCTTTTGTGAGCTAGTGTGAAGTCTCACTTTTAAAACGAGCAGTGAAAGTTGATAAATAGCTATTGAACTGTACCCAATGGAAGAGGTGGAGCTGGGGGCTGATGGATGTCATTGTTTGTCACTCAATAATTCATCTGAATGCCTATGACAGCGCCTTTAAGTATGGGAAATTAGTAATGTGGTTATTCAGAGACAGACCCAGTCCTTTTAGACTGGACTTCTGAAAGACAGACCCCACCTAAAAAGCTGAAAAGAAGGGAAAAGGATTCTGTCTCATTAAATACCCAGCACACATGCAAAAACATAGATGCACACACATGTTTTACACCCCACTTTCAAAATCAGATTTTATTTTATCTCCAAAACATAGAGCTAAATAAAAGATAAATGAGTAACATGTAGACTGAAATATATGAACATTTATTAAAATATTCATCAGGTAACCTCAAATATTTAATTTTGAAATGCTCCATCCATTGGTCTGTTGGATTAATAGCATAGTAATTCATATAGAAGATGGTCAAAAATCACTGTAATCATGTGTGTGAGCTGTGTAAGCTACTTCATACTTCCCCTTCTGCAAAATGGGAATAGTGGACTGGATTATAGTTTGATAATTTATAAAAAGAAACAAAGTGAGATTCAGCTTAAAAATAAAAACTAATATTTCTGCCTTTTTTATAAGTCAAAACATATAGATTCTGCATTTCTAGAGATTGCTAAGTGTACTTGAAAATATTTAAGATGAAATTATTTGGGTTATTATGATAAGAAATAGAAGGAAATGTAGCTGATTATATTTTACTGCTAATTTATCAATATTGTATTCCAGAGGATGTATGTGTGTGCACACATGTATTAATAGAGACAGAGATATATAGATAAATAGATCAGTAGATAGAAAAATAGAAACAAATATAAATGTATAGATATAAACATGGAATCCTAGGTATATGTAGTAAAATAAAACTTTTGTGGCAATATACATACATAATGAACACACACGTATCTATTTTATGGAATTAAGAGAAAATCAAATAACTATGAAAAATGATTGGCCAAGTCTGTAAGAGAACACCAGTGAAACTAAACAGCAATAACTTTTTAAATATTCAATAAACCAAAACAAGGAGGAGGTAGCATTACTGAATACAATGAAGAGAGGCAGAAATAGGTATAATGGGGAAAACAAAGAGGAATAATTAACAGAAGGATAGAGTGGCTTTAAATGATTATTCCCTTCACTTTTATATTCAAAATTAAACTTTAGTGTGTGAATCGATACTTAATGTACTTCTTATATTTTTAGAAATCGTTATTCAATTATTTTTAACATGGCGCAGAGAATTGAGCAGAAGTAGCAGGAGGAGCAGGGATATGGTAAAAGTGAGGAAAGAAAAACAGAACACTCTGCCTTACGAACTTGAACTTCTCTGAAAACAAAGGGAAATAAATAACTTCTGATATAAAGACTGTGATACTATCCTCCCCTATCATTACCTCAACTACTCAGTGGAGTCCACATTCTTTAAGCATTATTACCTTCAAAATAGATTTCAAAGCACCTTCAAAATGGCCCATTGACTTTGAATCACTTCTGGTCAGCACCGCAACCCAGGCAATTTCTCCTCCATTCAGTACAAACACATTTCCAACAAAAAGTCTGCATCCCAGCCTTAAAGTCCATCCTTCCCTTTCCAAGTTAGTTTCCTCTTTAGGTAATCACCTTCAGACCCAGAGTAGTCGTTAGAATCCTCTTTTATTCTCTCTTAGTTATAAATAATCGACTAATAGATAAATAGATAAGAAAATATTTATAATTATCCATATTAAACTTTCCTGTTTAAATTATTGTTTAGTTTTTGTCTCCTGATATGACCCCTGACTAATACAGTATTACAGGTACTAGTGGCAGAAGCAGGTTAGCCTATTTCTAAGGATTAAAAAAAACTCACCCAATCAAAGTACTTCCATAAGTAGAACTACATTAGTAATATTGAAAGTATCGCATAATCATTATTTGTATTAAATAATTATGGCTATACTTATCCATAAATTAAAAAATTAAAAGTAATAAAATTGATTTTTGAGGTTTCAGTTATTTTTTCCCACCAATGATATCAGTAGGTCCACAAAGATGAATGTTCAGATGAAAGCATTTTCCTAACTCAGGAAAAACTGTAAGGAAGCTCCTAGAAGGTAATGCACTGTACATTATGCAATTTTTATGCATCATGTATGTTTCATGTGCATTTTCCTTCATACATGTTGCCTAAATATAGCAAACATTTAATACAAATCTATGTAGTTTAATAGGCATATTATAATGCAACCACAAAAATCAACCACTATACTACTTAAAGGGCTACCACTTCATTATCAACGAACTCCAAAATGATCTATCAATTACACTAAACCAGATAAAACTACAAGGATGCTTTGTAGTAACCTTGAAATTTCTACATGTAAACAAAGCCATGCAATAATTTTTGCATGGTTTATTTTATTGTGATGAAAGCTACATTAATATTAAAGTTTTACACCACATTTTCTCCAATGCCAGTCTAAATGCAGTAACTGCTAATAATGTTATAGCAGAAAGTCATGCAGCTTAGTGTATGTTCCCATAACATCTTCATATCATTGTTAATTCCTTTAGCAAGCGATACCAGCTTCAAAGAAGATAAAATAAACAGTAATCCTTCCCTCAAGGGAGAGACCTGATGGGAGGTGACTGGGTCATGGGGGCTGTTTCTCCCATGCTGTTGTCATGATAGTGAGTGAATTCTCACAATATCTGATGGTTTTATGAGAGGCTCTTCCCCCTTCACTCACCACTCTCTCTCACCTGCCACAATGTAAGATGTGCCTCTTCCCCTTCCACCATGATTGTAAGTTTCCTGAGGCCTCCCCAGACCTATGGAACTGTGAGTCAATTAAACCTCCTTTCTTTATAAATTACCCAGTCTCGGGTATGTCTTTATAGCAGTGTGAAAATGGACTAATATAGAAACTAACAGATAAATTGGCAACCAGTTGTGATGTTCTTTACCCAGAATTTTTAACAGATTCAATCATCATGAAAGAAAGCAGAAAAATAATCTACTAGAGTAATCTAGGATTGAGGGGGGCAAGACAGGAGTTGCAGAAATTCAAAGATTCTAGAACACAAATAAGAGCACCATGAAAATTAGAAACAAAAGATAAGATCCTTGCTGGGGAGAGACAGAGATGATGTCCAGAGAGGATTGACGGAGGAATAAAAGAAAAGAGTAAGTTTATATAAGTAAGAAATACATGGGGTTATGGAAATGGTAGACAAGGGAGAGAGGATCTTAAGAGTTAAGTGTCTTAGAAATCAAGCAGTGCTGAATCATGACAAGGACCATGATGCACTCATCTTATGATTCCATTGCTTCAGTAAGTGGGTGGGTAGGGAGAAGGGTTGAGGTGCGTGTAGTGGACCTAGTATTCAATTGTACTTAAGCTGAGACACCCAGCATATGGCCAAAATCCATCAATAACTATTGGGTTAGAAAAAGAAAAGAGGGTAGAGTTTGGAATTAGGCCAGAATAGCATAAATGTGATTTAGAATATTTAATGGAAATTTGAGAAAAAAATATCCCATAGAGGAATTAAAATACAAGTTTTATCCCTCTCTTCAGAAATTATTTTGTCACTTTAAATGCAGGACCTCTAGAACCAAGATCATACCTTGAAGCAAAACACATTGGGGCTTATGTGGTACAGGTTCATTTTATAGTTAACATACTAAATTCACCTCTAGTTGTTTTACAGAAAAATATATTTTTCTTCCCCAGCCATATCACACACTCTGTAAAGAAAAAGGTCATATTCTCCT
Organism: Theropithecus gelada; assembly: GCF_003255815.1. Lineage (NCBI taxonomy): Eukaryota > Metazoa > Chordata > Mammalia > Primates > Cercopithecidae > Theropithecus > Theropithecus gelada. The sequence goes on from NC_037673.1 coordinate 61,030,923, forward strand.
TTTCTTCTGGACCATGGCTACTCAGGATAACACTGGGTGGCGCACTTTGAAGCAGTGAAAGGAAAATGGGCTCAGAAGACAGAAAGTTCTCCAATTCCAATCCCTGCACCTTTACTTCCTAGCCATGTGACCCTTAGAAAGTTAGTACTCCTTTTGAAACTTAAATTTCTTCATCTAATGTAATGTTGATAATATTTGTGCAATAGATCGTGTGAGCCTTTAGTGAGATAAGCACCTAGCAGAGTTCCAGGCATGAAGTAAATACTTTAAATGATTGTCAACTATTGCTGCTACCATACAAACAGACTAAGCTTAAGAAAGATTTTTTAAATGAATGTAGTTCAATATAAGCACTAGTTTTTTAAAGAAAAATCCAGATTATCTTATAAGGTCCTTATTGCCTTCAAAGTTCCAGCATGTATCTAAATGGTGTAGTGGAAATGAATTATTTTTATGGACAGTATCATTGTAGAGAAAGTCAGGGCAAATCTTCCAGATGACAAGATCTGGAGATACCTGCAGAGCAACCTCCTGTCTCATAATGGCATGATGCGGTTGATTTCAGGATGAGGCTGTGAACCCAGTGTTGCCATTTGAAGTAGACAAAGCTGGTGAGCTGCTGACCACAACAAGAGGCTCTCTCTTGTACCATTATTCCAGAAATACCCACTCTTTTTTCCAGCTTGTCTCTTGTGTTTTTCAAATATGCCTTAGCCCTGCTTCCTTCCATTCTGAAATATAAACCCTTGCCCTCAGAAAGGACACCAGCATATTTTGCAGGACAAATAAATTAATTTCAATTGAACCTCCATCAGTGTGTTGACCCTGTACCATCCATGATTTTAAAAAAAAGGGGGGGGGGAAGGAAAATAACTGTTTTAATATTCCAGAAGACAAATTGAAATATATAATAATGTAAGAATTTCTGGCACTCCCAGCAGTCAAATTCAAATGAAAGCATTTGTTTAACTGTATTTAGCAAAACTAAATAAATAAATAACACAAAGTAAAAGGAAGGGAGACGTGCAGAGTGTGTGTATTTCCATGGTTACTATATTTTGAGTAGCTTCAGGGTGGAATATATGAAATAATCAGTACACAGACTTTGTACTAAACCTATGACAGCTGGGCTTGAAAGTTAAAAAATACCCAAGAAACAGAATAATTATACAACTAAGATCTCTCTCCAGGTATGTGTCTGGATTTACTATACTATTAAGAAAGAAAAAGGTAGAGAAAAGGAAATAAACATTTACTTGCCTATAAATTAATAATTTCCCTGCCAGTATTACATGTAGTAGAAGTAAAAGTGGATTAACCTGCTTTGTAGAGGTATTTTTAGAAACAAAATAACCAAAACAAAAAAAAAACAAAAAAAACCAAACTCCTCAAAGTACAAACAATGCAACATTTATAGCAAGTGGCACAAAGAAAGGGAGTACCCCCTTTAGCTACTTAGTATTTAAAATTGACTCAATAGTAACAGAATATGACAATGTGAGTCTAGACCCAGAAATTCAATATTTTATCTAAAACTGAATCTTTTCCTTTGAAATAGAAATGGTGGCCTACTCTTGTTACAAAAGAGGAAATAATCATTTAATGCAATGGAAGAGCATCAGAACTTAACCTACTAGGCAGTTTTTCACTTGGCCAAAGTCGTCTTTTAATTTCTTAACATCATTTATTTGTATAATTCTTCTTGGTAGTTACGAATGTGCCTTACTTGTATGCAACAGATGTGGGTTTTTTTTTTAAAGCCGAGTAACTTTAAAAATGTATAAATTATATTATGTTTGTAATACCTCAGGAAGATTTCCTGCTACTTAAAGTGATCATCTTAGAATAAAAAATCTTTTATGCAATTAAAAACATAAAATAACCCCAATTCTGTCATTTGTATAAACCGCATAGTTTGGGAGGTTTTAAAGCAAGTTGCATCTCTCAAGACTGCCAATTAGGAGAAGAATTTCAAATATTCAGATTTAATTGTAGCTCCGAAGTATTCTCTGGAGTATTTCTATTAAATATATACAACATAAAATGTGTGAGAAAGCAGACATAATAAAAGGATTTTTTAAAATGTTAAATGGCAATGTGTACATGTGAGGCATGCAAACACACATATTATGAATAGTCTTAGAGAGAACAGACAGGTTATAATCATCACAGTGTCTAGGACACCATGTGCCTTCTACAGTTAAAACAACAGGAGCAGGCTGGGCATGGTGGCTCACACCTATAATCCCAACACTTTGGGAGGCCGAAGTAAGTGGATTGTTCAAACCCAGGAGTTCGAGACCAACCTGGGCAACATGGCAAAACTGCAGCTCTACAAAACATACAAATATTAGCTAGGTGTGGTGGCACATGTCTGTAGTCCCAGCCACTTGAGAGACTGAGGTTAGAGGATGGCCTGAGCCTGGGAGATGGAGGCTACAGTGATTTGAAATTGTACCACTGCACTCTTACCCAGGTGATAGATTGAGACTCTGTCTCAAAAAAAATAAAACAGCAGGAGGGGTACACAGTGACAAAAGCCATCTGGAGAAAGATATTGAGAATGTGCCTAGACAAGGCAACCCAGATCTGGAAGAAATATAAACATCACAAAAATCACAAGAGGATAAGATGAACAATGCACTACTTAGGTCTGTATCAAATTGGCTTGTATATTTTTAGTTGATAATTCAAATCAGAAAAAAAAAACTGTTTTTAAAAAATCGTCAAATGAGTTATTATTGGTCAAATTGAGTTTTATAGCCGAACATGTTCTTTAAATAGAGAAATCATGTAAAACAGTTACTGAAATAACTGAAAGAAAAGAATTTTTGAGATATTTATTGATTCCAAAATTTGTTTTCGTGTATTGGAAAACCTATACAACATTTTTTATTAAAAAGTTATTTTCAAAGAAATGCCTTCTAAAAACTGAAAATGGCATGTCTTTTACATTAAAGTGATATTTTGAAAATTGCATTGATTATTTGAAATTCTTAGCACATCACTTGCCCCAAGTGTAGCAGATAGAAAGAGGTGAGAAGACCAAGGAGGTCTTTCCTTCCTAAGTGATTGGGGATTTAAAAGAACCATTCAGAGAGCTTGCCATATGTTCCCTGGAGTTTGAGGACAGTTTCTGACACATACCAGAAAAAGATAAAAGGTAAGAAGATGACTATGGTAATGTTTGGTAGGTATACTGGGAACAGACTTTGCTTCCAAAATTTGGAAAGCCAAGTAGTTTGTGTTCCATCAGCAAAGGAGGACCGTGAAAAATAGCCAAGTCTGAGTCACAGAAAAGTATCCCAGATAAGAGCATCGATTCTGCAGTGGTGGGGGGTGTAGCTGGAGGACTAAGGGGAGAATTATAGGCAGCTGCTAACTGGAGAAGGTGTTGTCTGTCAGCAGACTGCAAGAGGAAGAGCCACCAGCAGTGGGAATAGGGGAAAATCTCAGAAGAAACCACAGGAGTGCCCCACAGGAAAGAAACCTGCATTTGGAAATCTGCTATATACAGGGAGCAAAAACATCTGATTATTATTATCTCTAAACTTCACCCCTAGGCCTATCCCTGGATGAGACTAGAACCAGCATCTAGAAGGAGAACTGGAGATAAAGCAAGAAAAAAGATCCAACCTCCATACTTATCATACAAGTTTTAAAGCCTGAGTCAAAGCAAAACTAAAGAATGTTTTAATTCAAAATTATTGAAGTTTTGGTAATAAAATTGACCGGACTTTTTAATACCTGAAAATGACTAGAAAATCCATTGTCTCTGTCCAAGATTTTTTTCTTTATTTCTTCTAAGAAAAAAAAAAAAATAGGATACACGAGCAGAATGTGCAGGTTTGTTACATAGGTATACGTGAGCCATGGTGGCTTGCTGCACATATTGACCTATCCTCTAAGTTCCCTCCGCTCAGCCCCACAACAGGCCCTGGTGTGTGCTGTTCCCCTCTTTGTGTCCATATGTTCTCAGTGTTCAACTCCCACTTGAGTGAGAACATGTGGTGTTTGGTTTTCTCTTCCTGTTTAGTTTGCTGAGGATGATGGCTTCCAGCTTCATCCATGTCCTTGCAAAAGATGTGATCTCATTCTTTTTTATGGCTGCGTAATATTCCATGGTATATATGTACTACATTTTCTTTATCCATTCTATCATTATGGGCATTTGGGTTGGTTCCATGTCTTTGCTATTGTAAATAGTGCTGAAATAAACATATGTGTGCATGTGTCTTTATAGTAGAATGATTTATATTCCTTTGGGTATATACCCAGTAATGGGATTGCTGGGTCATTTTTGGTTCTAGATCCTTGAGGAATTGTCATACTGTCTTCCACAATGGTTGAACTAATTTACATTCCCACCAACAGCTTAAAAGTGTTTCTATTTCTCCACAGCCTTGCCAGCATCTATTGTTTCCTGACTTTTTAATAATCGCCATTCTTACTGGTGTGAGATGGTATCTCATTGTGGTTATGATTTGCATTTCTCTGATGATCAGTGATGTTGAGCTTTTTTAAGATGTATTTTGGCTGCATAAATGTCTTCTTTTGAGAAGTGTTTGTTCATATCCTTTGCCTACTTTTTGATGTGGTTGTTTTTTCTTATAAATATGTTTAAGTTCCTTGTATATTCTGGATATTAGACTTTTATCAGATGAATAGATTGCAAAAAATTTCTCCTATCCTGTAGGTTGCCTGTTCACTCTGATAATAGTTTCTTTTGCTGTTCTGCCCCAGATTTCATTTAGCAGCTAAGATGAACAATTCTGTGTAATGGATTTAAAGATTAAGAAAGCAAGACTGAGATAACAATAATAGTAGTAAATTATTATTATTATGTTTATCTGGCTTCATATTGACTCATACTCATTAAATAAACCAATTATATATTAAAGTTTATTAAAATATTAAAGAGTTATTAATGACTAGGGTTTTCCCCCTCAAATCTTTTCTTAAGATCACCATTTCTCAGATTGGGGTGCATGTTTCCCTAGAAGGTACAGCAGTATGTCAATCAAAATCATAAGATTGTGACTTTGAAACAAAGAAATGATCATTTGTATGCAGGGAAGAATATATTAATAAAGAAACTCAGTGTGTGTCAGAGCCAAAATGTGATAAAAGAAAAATTTCTCAACATAATAGGAGAAACTAGTTCATGAAGCACCCCTGGCTAAGAATTTCACCAGTACTTTGATGGAAATGTTTGGGAATTTAACGTGAGAATCATATTACATATTATTACATTTCATGATATCTATAAATATGTCACTTAGTAAACTATTACACAATGCTAATTCCCTACTGTTTGTTTAGCCATTTTTATTTAATCTTTTTATTATTGATATAAAGTCGCAAACCAAATAATTTTTCTCTTATTTTAATAAATAAACAATTATATTAAAGTCAAGATTCTAGTACCTTTTGTGGGCAAAGCTGATATAACTCCTGAAAATGGCTTCTAAAAATACATCAATTAAGAGAGCTAAATGGGGAAGGGAGTCTTTGATAAAATGTTGGTTATAAGGTTTGACTTTGACTAATGCCTTAGCTGCAAATCTTTGACAATGATAGACAAAATATCTCAAGAGCAATCTGAACGTAGCCTAGCTCTGAAACAAAATAAACATCTTTATGAAGCAGAAACAAAACACAAAATTGAAGGGACAAAGCCACAGTTCTGTGAGAGCTGGAAAATGGAAGCAGCAAGTGGTGGCCAAGAGTTCACTGCTACACAACAACAGGCTAACTGGAGACATAGGAGTTCTATGTGAGATGAGGGGTAAGGATCAAACTTACTGCTTGAAGTCAGCAACTGGAGGCAGTGCTCCCTGCCTTTGCCCAAGGGAAGATGGAAAAACTATTGCTAGTCCCTGCCTACACTAAGGTTTCTGAGAAGCTACAGGCCTAGAGCAGTGAAAGGACAAGGACATATAATCTTAATGAGAAACTAAATAAATGTAATATCCTTAATATCACTAGACAATGTATGCCCTGAGCCACCATTATAAGTAAGACCTGGTTTGGGGCTGGGGACAGACGCCTGAGTGAAGTGACTGACTTCCAAAATACTTGACAGCCATTTAGTTTGACAAACTGGGGGATAAATTTGGGATGAATTTGAGGAGGATAAGAACAGGGTAAAGGACTTGAGTTGTACATAAAACCAACTGCAATGAGCCCATACGCCTATTCATTAATGTCTTAAATATATATCATCTGTTTTCATTTTAGCTGTTCTAGCATGTATGGAGTGCTACTTCAGCTATAGTTCTGAATTTCATTCAAGTTTTGAAGTTAAGCATCTTTTCTTGCAATTGTTGAACACTTATTTATACATCCTCTTTGGAGAAATGTCTATTCAAATCATTTGTCCACCTGTTAATTCAAATATGTGTCTTTTTATAATCAAAGAGTTAAGGTTAGTTTATATGCTGGAAACAGGTCCCTTATCAGATATATGATTTACAAATATTTTCTCTCATTCTGTGGGACATCTTTTCACTTTCTTAATAGCATCATTTTCTGCAAAAAAAAAAGTTTTTAATTTTTCTGAAGTATAATTTATCTATTTTTCTAGTGACATACCAAAGAACAAACACATAAACAAACAAAATTTTACTGTCTTTTATATTAATATTTACCTATATAGTTACCTTAACTAGATTCAAGTTATAGAATATTTTGCTTTCATTTCAGCCTGAAGGAATGCTTTTATTTAGTATTTCTTGCAGAGCACGTCTCTAGTAATAAATTCCTAATTTTTCTCTTTTTTTGGAATTGTGTAATTTCTCTTTTTTTTTTTTTTGGATAGTTTGCTGTACATAGAATGCTTGGTTGGTAGCTTTTTTCTCTCAGAGCTTTGTATTTGTTATCCCACTACCTCTGATTTCCATTGTTTCTAATGAGAAGTCAGCTGTTTATCTTATTAAATATACCTTGTAAGTTACAAGTCATTTTTCTCTAACTGCTTCAGGATTCTCTGTCTTTGTCTTTCAATAGTTTGATTAAGATGTGCCTAGATGTGCCCCTCTTAAAGTTTGCCTTATTTGAATTTTGTTGGGCTGCTGGGATATGTAAGCTAATGTTACTAATCTTATTTACAAAGTTTTTGGCCATTTTTTTCCCCCAATATTCTTTTGGCTCTCTTCCGTCTTCTAGGATTACCATAAGGCACATGTTGTTTCATTTGATGGTATCTTACAGGTCTCTGAATGGTTCTTCATTTTTCTGCATTTGTTTTTCATTCTTAATTTATTTTGTTTTTCAGACCTGTCTTCAAGCTCATTTTTTCTTCAGCTAGTTTAAATCTGCTGTTGAATCCCTCTAGTGAATATTTCATTTCAAGTGTAGTAATTTTTAACTCCAGATTATCTATTTCAGTTCTTTTTTTATAATTTCCGTCACCTTAGTACTATTTCATATTTAGTATGTAGTCTTGTCTCATACTTTGATTTTCCTAGACATAGTTTGCTTTTGTTCTTTGAGTATATTCATAATAGCTGCTTTGGAGACTCTGTCTAGAAAGTTCTACATCTGGGGTTTTATAGGGGATGTTTCTATTGACTTTTTTTTCTGTTTATGGGCCACATTTTCCTGTTTATACATGTATCTCATAACTTTTGTTGAAAACTGAACATTTAAATAATATAATGTAGAAAGTTCAGAAATCAGATTTCCTCATTCCTTAAGGTTCATTGTTGCTGCTGTTTGTTGTTGTTGCTGTTTATCTGTTTATTGATCTTCCTAGATTACTTTAATAAGACTCTCTATTCTTTGTCATGTATAAACACAGAATTTTCTTCTTAGTTTAGTTGTCAGTTAATGATTGGACATAGGTTTACTTAAATGTCTTGAAACTTTAAGCCCCCCACCCTTTGCCAAGGGGATCTGTGTGTGTGTTCGGGTATGCCTTTAATATTCCGGTCACTAAGCACTTTGAAATGACCTTTACTGTGTATTGCACAGAGCTTCAAGGTCAGTCAGAAGGGAGAGATTGGGTCTTCTCAGGTCTTCTCTGAACATACACACATTCCTGCACATAACTGCGTAAATCCCTAGAAATATACTGGAATTTTTCAAAGTCCTCTACATACACCTCATTCCTAAATTTTTATGTTTCGTTTTTTGACAGCTTTTTGTTTTCCCCAATTTGTATTGCCACCACAAGTGGCTCAATGTTAAACAATTGCTGCTGAATGTTTTTAACAAATTACTTGGGGATGGGATTTCCTCACTGATTGAGCTCTGAATCAGGTCAAATAAAGGCAAGACTTCTATGTTTTGTAAATGGGTTTTACCAAGAGCTACCACACAGATCAAATAGTAATCATTCTCTGGAGATGGGGCTTTTTGGGGAGCATCAAATCTTTTCTACCCCTACAATGGTTATTAGATTGCTGATTTTTACATCTGCTTCATACCGAGTTTGATGGTTGTTAAGCCTACAAAATAGCTAGGGAGAGGGGAATACAAAGGAGGCAAGTCAAAATGCCACAAAGCTCATTGATCTTACAAAGATTCAGACATTTTTCCTATATAAATGTTTATCATATTGTTGCAAGACTTTGGTTAATTTCCAGCATCCTAATAAACATTTTGACACCTTTTGCTAGTATTCTTATTGTTTTTATGGAAGAGTTTGTTTTTGGAAGTCTTTACTCTGTCATTAAAGAAGCACTTCTCAGATTATTTTTTTAATTTAAAAAAAGAATAAATTATATTATCTGACTCATAATTTTACATAGTCACTTTGGATGTCTCTTAAGTATTTTTCACTTCCAGAAAAGTTTTGTTTAAACAGTATTATCAACCTTTATGCTATTACCCATGAGTCAACACATTGTTCACATTTAGAAACAGGAAAAGATTGACTAGCAAAACTTCATCTCATTGGAAAGCAAAAACTGTGATATATGAAAAAAATTTTACTCAACTCTTTCCAGAAATCCAATGTAATATATTAAAGCTGTCACTTAAAATATTTAACACTAAACTATTACTTTTAATATTTATTCTGTCATTCATACTTTTGTCAAAGCCGTTATAGAAGGTAATGGTTTCCCTAGAAACCTGTCACCTGTCTAAGACGAAGCATTTGCTATATAAATGAAAGGCTGTACAGAAAATTATTTTAAAAAATTAATTAAAATTAACATGGAGAAACTCTTGAGAAAAAATAAAAGTATTATGACTACTTATTCTATGTCAGTCTTGGCTATGATTATTATCATGGCTACTGTTAGTTAAGCATTTATTCTGTGTAAGTAACTACACTGAGTGATTTATATTTAATCATCAAAGCATTAGGTGTTATTATTTTCATTTTACTGCTAAGGAAATTGATGTTTAGATGCATTAAGTGACTTGCTTAAGATCATAAAGGTGGTAAGCAAAAGAACCATCCCCATTTGCTGTTGAAGGCCACTACCATCACCACTGCTGTGACTCTCAGTATACCTCCTGTTATATAATTAATTCTAATTATCTTCATCTTAGAAAATCAATTCAAAAGTAAAAAGTTAACACTGAAGTAAACAACTTTGGTTAGCCAATTTCAAATTAGATGTTTCTGAAAGATACCCCGGTAATAGTGGAATGGTTATTAAATTGACATATTGCCTTTCTGAACAGGAAGCAGTAGTATGCACCGAGGTTTTTTTTAATTCTAACATCCAAGACATATCTGAATATTAACAGACAAAAGCTTAGAAAGTGTTGTAATTTTTGTCCAGACACTTACTTGGAAAAGTGGGAATAAAATAAGTTGGAGGAATTGTGTATCTGTCATATCAATTGTTACAATGATGTATTATAATTGTTCTTCTTTGGAAAACTGTAAACTATACCAGCTAAGATGTATCAAATATCAACATTGTGCTACGGATTATTATTGATGCCTACCCTTCTGCAAGACATTCTAGTAGAAGGATAAAATGGCATAAGGAAATAATTACATATACAAGAAATATGTATATTATAGATACATGCATATGTACATACATACAGACATATTCAGGCATACCTCAACCATAACCCAGTTTCAGACTACTTCAATAAGGGAATATTGCAATAAAGCCTGTCACAAAAATTTTGCATTAGAAGTGCATATAAAAGTTATATTTACACTATACTGTAGTATATTAAGTGTGCAATAGTAATGTCTGAAAAAATTACATACCTTAATTTTAAATACTTTATTGCTAAAAAATGCTAACAATCATCTAAGCCTTCAGCAAGTGATCATTTTTTTGGCTGATATAGGGTCTTACCTTGATATTAGTGACTGCTGATCAGCGTAGTGGTTGTTGAAGTTTGGAGTGGTGGTGGCAGTTTCCTAAAATAAGAAACAATGAAGTTGACCTCCTCTCATAAATTTCTTTGTAGCATGTGATGTTGTTTGATAGTATTTTACCCACAATAGAACTTCTAAAATTGGAGTCAATTCTCTCAAAATCTATGGCTGTTTTATCAACTAAGTTTATGGAATATGCTAAATCTTTTGTCGTCATTTCAACAATGCTCACAGCATCTTCAAAACGAATAGATTCCATCTCAAAAAACCACTTTTTTGCTCATCCATAAGAAGCAACTCATCAGTTCAAGTTTTATCATAAGATTGCAGCAATTAAATAACCTCTTTAGGTTCCACTTTTAATCCTACTTTAGTTTGCTATTTCCACCCCACCTGCAGTTATTTTTGCCATTAATGTATTGAATCCCTCAGTCATTCATGAGGGTTGCAATAATCTTCTTCCAAACTTCTGTTAATGTTGATATTTTGACCTCCTCTGGTGAATCATGAATGTTCATAATGGCATCTAGAATGATGAATCTTTCAGAAAAGGTTTTCAATTTACTTTGCACAGATTCATCAGAGATATCACTATCTGTTGCAGCTGTAACTTTATGAAGCACATTTCTTAAATAATAATACTTGAAAATCAAACTTACTCCTTGATCCATGGGCTGCAGAATGGATGTTGTGTTAGCAGGCACAAAAAACAATTAGTCTTATACATCTTCTTCAGAGCTCTTAGATGACTATGTACATTGTCAGTGTGCAGTAATAGTTCAAAAGACGTCTTTTCTTCTGAGCACGAGTTCTCAACAGTAGGCTTAAATGTATTCAGTAAACCATGCTGTAAATAGATGTGCTGTCAGCCAGGCTTTGTTGTTCCATTTATAGAGTAGAGACAGAGTAGCAAATTTCTTAAGGGCCCTAGAATTTTTGGAATGGTAAATAAGCATTGGCTTCAACTTAAAGTCACCAACTGCATTAGCCCCTCACAAGAGAGTTGGCCTGTCCTTTGAAGATTTGAAGCCAAATATTGACTTCTCCTTTCCAGATATGAAAGTCTTAAATAGCATTATTATCCAATAATTGGCTATTTAGTCTTCATTTAAAATGTGATGTTTAATGTAGCCACCTTCATCCATAATTTTCTCTTGATCTTCTGGATAATTTATTGTAGCTTCTCCATCAGCACTTGCTGCTTCACCTTGCACTTTTATGTCATGGAAATGGCTTCTTTCCTTCAACTTCATGAACCAGCCTCTACTACCTTCAAACTTTTCTTCTGCAGCTTCCACACTTCTTTTAGTCTTCACAGAATTAAGAGAGTTAGGACCTTGCTCTGGATGAGGCTTTGATTCAAAGGAGTGTTGGGATTTGTTGGATTTTTCTGTTCAGATGACTAAAACTTTCTCCATATCAGTAATAATGCTGTTTTTCTTTATTATTATTTGTGTGTTTACTGGAATAGCACTTTTAATTTCCTTCAAAAACTTTTCCTTTTTATTTACAATTTGGCTAACTATTTGATGCAAGAGGCCTAATTTTTGGCCTATCTCAGCAACTGACATGCCTCCCTCACAACGCTTAATTATTTCTAGCTTTTGATTTAAAGTGAAAGACATATGACTCTTCCTTTCACTTGAATACTTTGAGACTATTGTAGGTATTCTAGACTTGTTATTGGCTTAATTTCAATTTTATTTTGTCTCAGGGAATAGGGAGTCCCCTGAAGAAGTAGAGAGATGGGAAACAGCTGGTCATTGGAGCAGTCAGAATACACTGAACATTTATCAATTACATTTGCCATCTTTTAAGGTTCATGATGCCTCAAAATAGTTACAGTAGTAACATCAAAAATCACTGATCAGAGATCAACATAACAGATATAATAATAATATTCAAAACTTAAAATAGTGCAAAAATTACCAAAATGTGAACCAACAAAAATGAAGTGAGCACAAGCTTTTGGGAAAATGGTGCTTATAGAGTTGCTTAAAGCCGAGTTGCTACAAACCTTCAATTTATTCAAAAATGCACTATCTAAAATGTACAATAAAGTGAAGTACAATAACAAAAGTGCAATATAATGAGGTATGCTGGTATACTTTCTTTCTTTCATTCCATGGAACTGATTTCCATACTATCATGTCTTCACTAATGTTCAGTTGTCTTCTTAGTATTTACCACAACACTTGGTATTAATCCTCTTTTTAAACGGAAGTTTTTCAGAAAAGGAAATGAATGTTTTTGAAGTATTCCTACCTGAATAATATGGTTTGATTAAGCTCCTTCTCTCTTGTCTCTAATCTCATCCCATGCCTAATATGACCCAAAATCTATCTGAAGGTAATTCCTAGTCCTAACCTAAGGACTTCTTTCTTAATCCTTTCTCAAAAATTCCCATTCTTTAAAAAAATATGCATTGACTCTTTATTTTATAATTGTGAATTTATTTTTTCTCATTTACATAGTGTAAAATTTATTAGCTTTTATAAATAAATCTGGTGTGCCATTATTTCACCTTTGAAACCACAAACTTGAAATAATCCAACGTTGAATAGTAGAATGTTTCCCAAATGTCTCACTCTTCAGCCAGCTTCACAATTTTTTCAAAATGTACATATTCCCTAGATTTAATAATTCTCTTCCAATAGGTTTACTTCTTTATATAAATATTATGAATGGAAACTATAAATAACTACCCAGTATTACTTCCCATAAATAGAAAGTAACCACAAAAATAAGCACAATGAAAACAAATAAATTATTTAAGTCTGCTTAGATACTGGCTACTTGCTGTGGTTTATTCTCTTAAAAAGAGAGTTTAACTAATGTTGGCAGGGGGTGATGACTAGTACTAAACTCAACCTTTCTCTTTGATTTAATTTAAACAGAAGTATTGAAAGAAAACTGAACAGAAAAACACACATTTTGTAGTTCAGTGCAATTTGATCTCTGGTTCAAATAGGCTTAAATCACCTCCATTGCCAGTATGGTAGACACTCACCTTTTGTGGTCACTGATCTAACCTGCAAGTCTCAGTGTACAGCTGAAGAACCATAGATCTATAGGCATTGAGAAACTTGCCCAGGGAATGCAGGTCATCCAATTCCCAAAGTGGAATTCTTTCCACTGCTTCAAGCTTTCTCATCTAAGTATCAAAACTTGAAGCTGTTCCAATATGAAACTGTATACCCTACATTTCAGTTTATTTTATTTTATTGAATTGTATCACATTGAAAAGAGTGTTCTTAAAATAGTAATAAGTAACATGTATTGAGTATTCTTGCTTTGCAGCCCTCATATAAACTCTGCAGGGTAGCTGCTATCATTTTCTTCACCCACTAACGAGGCAACCAATACTTAAAAATAGATTAAATAACATGCTGAATTTTCTTAGCTCTTAGCTTTTGCTGCACAATAAATGAACACTGAGGTTGGAGATACAGGGAGAAGAGATACATGGTTGAATAAATGTATAAATCTCGGCACACAAGTCTGAGCTCTTAACCACTACAATATACTTAGGACACATTTTCAGTTGGTTATTGGGATTTTTTTAACTGAGGAATGACTATTGATGTTAGATTGCATTATTACAATCCACTCTGTGCTCTTCTTTAGTGTGTAATCTGAGGTTGAAGTTTAAAGTAGGAAAAATAAACTAGGTCCTAGAATTTCCCATCAGTTACAACCATGCCCATATTTCCCTTGGGACTTCTGAAAGTAGTTCGACACAAACCATGGTCAGTCTCAGGAATCCTTGAGTGTGTCCCATTTATTGTTTGGTTTTTGGTGCTTGTTTATTATAGACAAGGTCTGGCTTTGATGCCCAGGCTGGAGTGCAGTGGTGCGATCATAGAATCATAGCTCACTGAAATTCTCCCACCTCAGACTTCCAAGTAGCTAAGACTACAGGTGCACACCAGCAAACCCAGCTAATTTTTGGCTTTGACCCTGGATTCAGGCAATCCTCCTGCCTTTCTTTTAAAGTGCTGGCATTACAGATGTGAAGCACCACACTGGCCCCATTCATTGTTTATTTGTTCCAAACCCAAGAACTCTTTCTATACTGACAAAGTCTCTCATGTAACTCCGGAAATGCTGCCATTGTTGTGATTCCACAGGTATGTAGAGTAAGAACCTTGCAAGTTATGTGATAAAGGCAAGAAAAATATTGATAGGGGGTTTGATACTGGGTATGAGAGAAATTTTCCCTAGCGATAAGCCTCTGAAAGTCAACCAGTAAGCCAAGAAGAGGGGAGACCAGACTGTGACAGTGAGATAGTCCTTAAAATCAATCCTGTGCAGGACAAGTCCAGTTTGCTTCCTACCCCTCTCAAGGCAACTCCAAGCTAGAAACAGGCATTCACTTACTAACCAGGAAATGCAATTTCACAGAGACTAGGGCTGGATTAAGATCATGAAAACACCCCTTTTCCTTATCCTAGGTGACCTCACATTCTGTAACTTCTCCCCTAACATAAGGAGAGGAACTTTGTCATTGAAAAATAGTTCCATAGCAATGAGAAATCTAATCCGTAAGACCTCCTTACTTATTGTCCCAGACCCCCAAATTCATTTGCAAATGACTTCTAGGCAAATGCAAAAATATCTTATACTCTTTCTGGTATAATCATTAAGAGTAGTTTGCATACTCTGTCCCTTTGGGGTCTTTCCATAGTAACTCTTACTATGCTCTGAATGTGCCCCTCAAAATTCATGTGTTGGAAACTTAATCCCCAATGCAATAATACCAGGAGGTTGGTTCTAATGGGGGATGTTTAGGTCATGAGGGCAGAAAAATGGAAGGGATTAATACCCCTATAAAGAGTTCGTCACCATATAAAGAGTTTGGGAATGGGTTTGTCCCTTTATCCTTCTGTTATGTGAGGATCCAGCAAGAAGGCCTCCCCAGATGCCAGTGCCTTGATCTTGGACTTGCCTGTATCCAAAGCTATAAGAAATAAATTTTTGTCCATTATAAATTACCCAATCTGTGATACTCTGTTACAGCACCACAAGTAGAATAAGACAACCCTGAGGCCCTAAGTGTGTGCTGCTTGTAAAACTCTTTCTAATTTTCTAAACTCTGTGCTGCCTGTAAGTAAGCATTCACTTAGAATATTCCCTTCTTGGAAAAAAAAAGATGGATGCACTTTATGTCTGAACTATCATTTCTGATTTCTTCAAGAATCCCTTGGGGATTTTTAGCTAAGAATTTCTCGAAAAATGTTTTTAGCAGAAGTTTTACTAAGCTCCTTAATTTCCTAACTATATGTAGGTCACTGTCAAATATGCTTTGCTCTATGCTAGTTGGAAACTGAATAGACTTGGGGCCATACTGACTTTTTAAATTGCTTACTACACTCAGTTTAAATCTAGTTATTCTTGAATAAAGTCCAATCATGCACAATGTAGAATCAACTCTTCCATTTAGTACTTTCTCTGTAAATCAGGGAAAATGGGTCTGTTCTTAGTCCATCATTCAAAAGATTTATGACCAGGTTTTCGGGCTATTTGTATTCGTGTAAAAATTCTTAGTCTGCTAAATATAAAGGGAGTTCCTAAAATCAAATAACAAAAAAATTGCTATAAAACAAACTGCTTAAATAAGACTACGATAAAGTAATATCTTTTGCACAGGAGGCTTAAACACTTAGATTAAGTAAACTAAGCAATATGAATAGGAAAACCTTTAGTTAACTAGAGTGGCTATTATTCAATTATTTTAACAAATATTGACTGAGTAAATGAGTATTATCTGCAAGGTACTATGTTGGAAATTATGGGTGAGAGATGGGTAAAAATAGCCTGTTCTCTTAAAGAGTTTGCAATCAAGTTAGAGATATATGAGCCCTTCATTAATGCCTGTAATACAAGGTGTCATTGCCTTAGACATGTGACCAGCTAATGGCTTTGAAAGCTTAGAGGAGAAAGGGATTATTTCTAGCTAGGGAAATATAAAGGTACAGCAAAGCAGATAGCTTCAAGGTATATAGGCCATGATGAATGAGGATGGAAGGAAGTCTATAACAAAACCAAAACAAAACATAGATACATAGTGCTATTTTAGGAAATTGGAATGTTATGGTAAGTCTACAGATGGCAGAAGCAACACCACAGAAATGGAGTGTAAAATTTGTGTCAGAGGCAGTGTGAGTTAAAAGGTTATACCCAGATGGCAAAGGATATTCATTCAATTAATCTATCCATTCAAGAAACATGAGTTATGCAGTTTTTATATACCAGGCATTGTACTTGGGAATACAGCAACAAAAAAATTAAATGGCTCCATTCACAGAGCTGATAAACCAGAGAAAATAATCCTTAGAACACGCTATTTTTACTTAGATCTAAAGGATGTGTGGCAAAGGAAGGATGGGGTAGGGGACAGAGTAGAGAATGCCAGGCTGAGAAAACTGCCTGGAATGGACCCAGAGCCTAAATATAATTTGGGGCCTAAAATAAGATTTAAGATCATAGAGGCTCAATATTAAAATGGAATAAAATTAAGTTTTCCACTTACCTATTTATCACATTTTTCCTTCTAATTCTATCTGTTTGTTTAACAATGCCCATATTTTCCTTGCTTATAACTTTTTGAAAACACTGATAGGAAACTTTATTATGAAAGTTTGGTAACTTGAAATCTCAGAGAGAGAAAAAAAAAAAAAAAACAACAACACAGCAAGCGAGCAAGCAAGAAACCCATCATGTCTCTAGAAAGGCTAAGACAGTAGGACTTGAGAAAATCTGACCTAACTGCAAGGTGTCTCAGGAAATAGAAAGAATGCAATATTCTGAAAAAGTTGAACATTAATAAAATCTCTTACTCTGATGCACATTGGAGGGGAAGAGAAGTCATAAATCTGGATCAAAATGTATTACTTCAAAATAAGCTTAAGAAATGACTTTGTCTATTATTCAAATTCACTCTAAAAATATTTATTAAGCATGCCTATTTTTGACACAGGACCCCAGAAATAAAGTAGTTTAAAAAAATAGATCTAGCGCTTCCTCTAACGAAGTTTACAGTCTCATGGAGGAGTCAGATACTATCCAAAGAGTCAGAAAAACGCATGTAAGAGGTGTTACTGTGAAACAGTGCCGTGAAGAAGATGCATACAAAGCTGAAAGAGAATACAGGAAGGGCATTCGATGTAGTCAGAGAGCTCAAGGAAGACTTTCCTGAGGAAGGCCTAAACGAAATATAAAGGATGAATATAATTCATCCTTGAAATATAAAAGGATGAAAATGAGGTAAGTAGGCATGAAAGGGAAGAAGCAGCCCTTGAGACAGAGTGATCAATAAGTACAAAGTCTCCATGGTAGGAACAAGCATGACAAATGCATAGGACTGAAAGAAAACCAGGAGTAAGGTAGGAGTGGATGTGGGTACACCAAAGAGAAGGCATGCAGTTAAGATAAAAATTAATGGTGACTTGGACTAGGGTGTTGGTGGAGTCGGGATGCAGAAACAGTCAGGTTATGAATAGTTCTCTCTGCAGTCAAATCCCTTGGCTTTTGAGAATGATACAAGTCCCCAAGTTACCATGAACTGGCTCTGGCACCTGGAGTGTGTGAAAAGAACAGAGACACACACAGTTAGAATAGTAGTCAGGGATCGGTCAGAGAGAGCTAGATGGCCATGTTTTAAGCCATTTGGACTTTATTCTAAGGGCAACGGGGAGCCAAAAAGGTTGCTAAGTAGCAGACTGTCATAATAAATTTTACCTTTTAATAAGTTTATAAGTTTTTACTGCTGAAGAGTAAGAATTACTGAATGATTTTCAGCATACAAGTAGCTAGATCTTAGGAAAATTAACCTGACAACATTGTGCAGGATGGTTTGAAGCTGTAGAGAAGAATCTGGAATAAGAAAATCAATTGAAAAGCTATTTTGATAGTCTAAGAGTGGGGTGATAAATGGTCAAAATTAAGCACTGAAAATGGAATACTTTTTTAAAGAATAAGGGATGAAGATTCAGGAAATAGATCACTGGTTTTTCTTTAGAAGCTTATATAACTGTTTGGCACAGTGTCTCACAATCAACTTGCTAAAATGTGATTCTGATAATTGAGGAAGTTTAAAGTAATATATTTAAATGAAACTTACATATCATTTCTTATAACTACATAAGTTTGTCACAGCAAGTCCAAGAGTATGGAGTAAATTTAGCATCTACATACTTCTACATACTTATTAATATTGATGTTGTATGGGTGTGGAAATGGACTAGGGTAAGTTGAGATGGGTGGCAGAATAAGTTAGATTTCTGTGGATCCAGCACACTTCCTCCATGTCAGAAAAATGTGAGTCCACAATTCAGGCATAAGGCGACTTAGTGAAGTTACTTCATGAGTAAATACAGCTTAATGGAAGGCAAAAGGTAAGTGCTTCAGAGCCTACAAAAGGACTGCCTTTTTTCCATCACGAGACCTGAGACAATTGCCATTCAGCAATGAGTTGCACCGCCTTTCCACTGCCAGTCAAAACGTACACTTGCAATTGGAGTTAAATAAGAAGTCCTTTCAAGTTTTAATTTTAGAAATGTAGGACTCCCTGGACACTACAGGAGTAGAAGAGAATCCAAGGCTCTTCATCCAGATATGTATAAAGTGTTGCAAGAACACAGAATCATTTACTCAGTGGGAATATGAGACTTTGAAGAGGATAGCAAACTGAACTGTCTTAAACAATCAAATCATCTTTGGATAATTTCAACTTCTTTTTTAGGTAATGATTAAAAACTTGACAGGAATAATGAGTTTGTGTTAGGTTTTGTGTTAATTTTAATAGAATAATCAAATAAGAATTGTTATTCCCAGTATTCAGAAAAAAATAAAGCTGCTCCATGGCAATAGTGTTGCTCTAATTTATAGTTCAGGCTTCAAATGACATTGATTCGAAGATCTATATGATGCAAACTACTCAAAGAGTACCAAACGTTGACTCCAAGAAGTCACAGCCTCACCCTTGTAGGTGGGCTTCACATTCTTTCTTTTCCACAGCAGGTGGCCTCCTGAGAACCATGAGGTAACTTTACTGATGTTCTAAGGACAGAGGAACTTGCCTTTGACAAAGATTCTTTGAGGAGAAGTTCAATGCTGGACAGAATATCCCAGCAGGCCACCTGGTCCTACTTTCCCATCCACTGCTGCACATCAAACAAGGATTTGCTGAAGATTACCCTGGCAGGCTTTCTCTTTGTGAGTTATTTTTAAAATCTTCTTTAAAGAAATATAACATTATATTTGTGTGGGGAAAATTGTTATACCACAGGTTCAGTAATTGCTACACATTTACAATGCTTTAATACTACAGGAACTCACAATAAAAATGATGGGGAATTCATTCCCAATGGAGAGTTGGGTGAATTTCCTTTGCACTTCCACTTCACTAAACACTCAAACAAAGAATATTAAAGCAGCATTTTTGGTGTAAGCTGGGACACTATTATTCTAAACTGGGAAAGAAATTTCAAATGTCCAGAATGGAGACAAATCTTTGCCAAGACTTACATTTGCAGAGAAGTATGTGGTTTTCCATAGTCAAGAACACTAAATAATATTGTTTGAGCATGTTCTCTATTTATATTAATGATATCCTAAAATAATATCCAGTTAAAAGTTTTTAAATAATTAACATAGCAAATATACAGTCTTTTCTTTACTAAAGATATGATATAAAATATGCTTTCACAGATATGCAATTAAAAATCAAGTTATAGTCATGCATTGCTACTTCTCCAGGCACAATCTTGTTTTATCAAGACATCAATGTTCTTGTAATGGGCACTACTCCTAGCAGACAGAATCTATTCAAAATTTCTCACAGCCAGACATCCTATGAACCCTTTCCTATTTAAAAAATGCCTTGATCAATTTTTCTGATGATTTTGCCCACATAGAAATGGACCTATGTCCAATTTTATAACATAATTATAATACAAAATTGAATTTCATATGTGTAATTACATATGATTTAAATTTAACTTCTAAAATATATCAGTGTTAAAGTGATTGATAACTACATGAGATGAGAATGATAGAAATGTTGCAGCCTCTAGGTGGGAAACAAATGTAAAAGTAACTTCTGGTTTGTGGTAAAATAATTGATTAAAATCTCATTTACAATAGACCTGTCCTTAATAAGATCGGATTAAATCAGCTTTGCCTTCTTCATATGGGGAATTGCTTTTGCTTTTCTTATGCAACAATTCTAATTAGAATAACCACCCTCAGATACCATTTGTTCAATAGCTTCCCTTTCATTGCAGTCACTAAAATATGCACCCTTTGATTAAATGGCTATGACATTTTTGAGCATTTATGATCCTAATTTAAAGGAGAAATATATTAAAACTGTTCCAAAACACTGAACACTTTTTATTTACATTCTTTACAAAGGTGAGATTGGAAAGAAGATTTTACATTCTTTTATAACAGGCTAACTAAAAACAGAACTGAAATTACAATGAGACAAAACTTGAATATGTTATTCTTTCAAAAGGAGGACAGAAATTATATTTTTGGATGATTTCAGCTTCTTCTTTTGTCAGGTAATGATTAAAAACTTGACAGGAATAATGAGTTTGTGTTAGGTTTTGTGTTAATTTTAATAGGATAATCAAATAAGAATTGTTATTCCCAGTATTCAGAGAAAAATAAAGCTGCTCCATGGCAATAGTGTTGCTCTAATTTATAGTTCAGGCTTCGAATGACATTGATTCAAAGATCTATACGATGCAAACTACTCAAAGAGTACCAAATGTTGAGGAAAAGTCATCCTAAGTCACCTCTATGCCCCTTAGTTTGGAAACCCAAGTCATCGTTAATAGAATGGGCCATTTGTTCATTTGTTCATTCAAGCATTCATTCAGAAAGCAGCTCTCAAGGACCTATATGCAGTGATAGGCACTGGAACATTAAAATGGCAATCAGGAAACAGTTTCTACCCTCAAAGTCTATGGGAGAAGGTAGGCTTGGGGGGGAAAGCAACAACATATTATGAAAAGTATCTTCATCCAGATATGTATAAAGTGTTGCCAGAACATAGAATCATTTACTCACTGAGAATGTGAAACTTTGAAGAGGATAGCAAACTGGGCTGTCTTAAAGAATTGCCTCTCACAAAAGTTATGTTCTGCCTCTTTAGAATGTAACAAGGGTTATAAATTCAAGGTTCTACAGGAAACAGGTAATATTAATGAGTGAAGACCATATTCTGTCCTGAAGGGGCAGTGATATTATTATTGTGTAAGAATGTCACCCAAGCAATACTAGGTCTTTCAATTTTCCAAAATAAACTTGAAATTCAGATTTCTAAATACTGGTTAACGATCAATATTTTGAAAGGCCCTATTTTAGTTCAGGCTGCTATAACAAACACCATGTACTGGGTGTCTTATAAATAATCAAACTTTGTTTGTTACAGTTCTGGAGGCTGGAAGTCTGAGATCAAGGTGCCAGCACGGTCAAGTTCTGGCAAGAGTCCCCTTCCAGGTTGCAGACTGCCCACTCCTCCCTGTACCTTCACATAGTGGAAAGAGCCGGAGAGAGTTCTCTGGGGTTTCCTTTGTAAGAGCAATAATCCCATTTATGAGGGTTCCATCTGCATGGCCTAAATTACCTCCCAAAAGTCCCATCTCCTACCTAATACCATCATCTTGGGGGTTTAGGATTTCAACACGTAAGTTTCAAGGGGACACAAACATTCAGTCCACAACGCCCTGTGTTAGACAAAGAAAATGCCTATGGGACAGATGATCCTGCTGGCCAGTGGTTTGCAACCTCTAATTTATCACTTCTGACTAATAGCACCCTAAGGCGACACATGGATAAGAGTTCATGCACTGTTATTTGTAGACTGTTTCTGCCATAAAAGCTCTGAGCTATAACAAATTACCATATTTGTAGGAACTCCCTACGAACAGCCAAGATGCTCCAGCAATGCAAATTTTGGAAATACATGGCCCGATGGGAAAGAATTATGGCTCCTTTGGAGAAGCTTCAGCGTTCTAATAGAGTAGTATTTCACTTAAAAATAATATTTTAGTTGGTCTAAATAGACTTTGGTAAGCATAAAGAATTAAAGTAACTCCTAAAGCTAAGCAATTTACTTCTTTTAGAGCTACAGCTGTGAGACCCGCTGGGAGCTATTCACGGGTACAGCAGGCCAGGTCTTTGTCAGCCCTACACAGCCACCTGATTCATTCTTCTTTTCTATGAAATAGTCTCTCCTTGGGAACTTAAGCATGGCTTCAGCACAGGAGTAAGCAAGAAACATGCCATTTATGAACAATGCATCTCCATGAAGAATAGAAATTACCTGAATTTTCACCATTGTAAGCAAAGCAGATGGAGTGCAAATTCTTAGTTGAGATGCTCTTAAGTGCCTAGCCACACAAAGGGCCACAATTTTGTGGTTCCAACCTTACTGCTATTATTAGTTTTTCAGTTTTTAGAGAGGTAGCATAAGGGAAAAACAGAAGCCAAGAATTGTAATAGTATGAAATGAAGCATAATTCTAATAATCCTATGAAGCACAATTCTGCAGTTCTTGCAGAATGTTCTAACATCCCACTCACACAGATGTCACTGAAAGTAACCAGTCAACAAGTGGAGGTGGGTTCTGTGGTGAACCATATGATCAGCCAGAAACAAAATTGTATTAATGCAAAAAACAATTTCAGATCCAGCTATCAAATTTTGGAAAGCTGTGAATATATTCAACATTGGCAGTGCGTGGAATTATTTTGTTTGCTTCTCCCATTAATTCTTAGGTTTTAAATTTGAAGAGCTATTTGGAAAGAAAGAAAAGAGGAAAGAGAAAAAGAAAAGTTAAAAGAATATATTATTCCATTCCATACCATTGGACTGTCTTATTTCTGGTTATGACCACTGGAAAGTAAACTGAAGTGTATCCCTTTGTGAATGAATAGTAGTTGATAGACAAATAATATTCACTAGATTTTTGACCATGAGGTGAGGAAAGAGGCCCTCTTTTTATTGCTAGTATACATAGATACAAATTTTGGGAAAGGAAATATGGCATTGTATATCACAAAATCCTTTAAGTCTACATTTTGGATACAAGTTCGCTGAGAATTTATCCTAAAGATATAATATAATAAATTAGTTATTATCACTAATGATGGAAAACAAACTGTCATAAATAATGAATTGGTTAGGTAAATCGTAATACATCCACACAATGGTGGGTCCCTACAATGAGGTAGATCTTTACAGTTTGTAACATAAAGAGCCAATGATATGTTGTAAGATATCTATAGCATATCATAAAGTAGTGAACAAAGCAAATTGAGAACAGGATGTGCAGTACTTTATACACATATACACACACATATATGCATGCATATATACACATATATACACACATATGTGTATATACATGTATATACAGTACATATTTTTTAAAAGATAAAAGTTAGGGAGAAGAGAATAATGTAAACAAGTAAAGCACAGCTTTCCAGAGGGCTGGGGAGGGAAAAAGAACCGGTGAATTGTGGTTCTTATTTTACTTAGGCAATGTTTGAATTTTTCTAAACCATATGTGGCCAGCTTATTAGACATGCTGGATTTGAAAAGTTGTGTCATTTTTCTCCCATCACCTCCTTCAAATGTGACCTATGGGATTTTCTTCCCCGTGAGAGAAAACTGCATGCTTTTTTCCATCACTTTCATGTATTTGAATAATTTTGTTTTTAATTTTAAAAGTTTCACTCCAATATAATTGCAAACCTTAATCTCTCATCATAATAAAGCCTCTTCCTCCCCTGGTGCAATTCTAATCTCAACGGTGGGGAACAGAAGTCACAAAGAAGGGACCCAGTCTGCCTTTTCATTCCCCTTGTCCTACCTCTTTCCCTCTCTTCCCTGAACTGCCTCTCTTTCCTCCAGGACCACCATAGCGGTAGAGGACTGAGGCAGAAAGGGACAAAACGTTTTTTCTTAGCTGGCACAGGCTGTCTCACTCTCTCAGCTGTCCTGTATGCTGCCACAGCAGGTATTTGAATGCTGCTCTATCACGCTGAATGCATTTGTGCATTCCTCACACCCTCACAAGGCAAGGGCCGCCATATTGCCCTTAGTACTGAACCCTGGCTAGCCCTTGGGATTCACTCTCAGCCTCAGCTCTCAGTGAGCACTTCTGGCCCCTTTCTGGTGATTTCCCTCACTCCTGAAGGGGGACAACTCTCTTAGATGAGATGTTTAACAGACTATTCAAGCCCGGAATGACTGACCATACATCCTAGTTTTCTTAGCATGGCCTCAGTTTATACCTGTTGTCCTGGCATAATTTTTAATATCACTTTCACTTTCAAAATTGCCCTGATTTGAATAATAAATTACATAATTAACAATTGGTAACATCTAAGTAGTCTGTCAATAGTAGCCATCTATCGATTTTAAATTTCTTGATTTTGATAATTGTATTGGGGTCATATAGGTCAATGTCCTTGCTCATAAAAATAAATGATGAAGCAATAAGAGGTAAGAGACATGACACTTGTAACTTACTCTCAAATGGTTTGAAAAAAAAACAACAAACTTTATACATAGAAAGAGAGCAGGGAATGGGGAGAATGATAAAGAAAAAAACCCAAAAAACATAAGACACATGTGGCAAATGTTAGCAGTTGATTAACCTCAGTAAAGGGAACACAGAAGTTCTCTAAGTTAGATTGCAGTTTTTTGATAAGTTTTAAATTGTTTCCAAATAAAAAACCTTCAAAACGATTTTATGATTACCATATTCATTCCTGGCTCTCTTCTGAAGTAACTATTTGGTCAGAGGAAACAGATGCAGTTGAATAGGCTGTCTTCAAAACTGCCCTTTCCTCACTCTGCCATCAAAAGCTGCTTTTTGACCTTGCCCATCAAGAGCCATCTGACTGTTCCCTTCCCCCCATCCTCAGGGAACACAAGTCAAGCCTTCCAAGTACTTACATGGCTAGCAGCACAAGCAAGGCCTGAAGCTGCAGCCCACCAAGCAGCCACCAGGAGAATCTGAGGCCAGCCCCTTTTGCTTGCAAGTGCTGTCTCTTCAGTGGATTTGCTTATTAAATCCAGGTGGTAGTGGGAGGGAGAGGAGGTGTTGCATAGTTGAATGCCACTACTCTCTCTTCTCTTACAATTTCCCCTCAGAGAATGAATTTAAAATGCTCTTCTATAAGCCTTCTGGAAATGATGTGCCCTGGAGCAATCTGGTTTTTCTCAGCAAAGCCTGAACAGATATATCTAACTTCTTTTCTCAGTTGGAGCTTCAATAAAAATTCAGCCAAAGTCAATAGGGAAACGTCCCGTTCTATGTCCTGCTCCATATATATGACTTCAGTGGCAGAAATATGTATGAAGATGTTTATATTTTCTTTGCATCACTGAAGTAGGATGATGAATAAAGCTATCTGTTTTTACTTTATATTTTCTTTTCTTGCATTTCAGGAAGAAAGGTAAGTCTTGCCCTTATGTCAGTGATGTGAAGTGCACCTGTCTTTCTGGCTCTCATCTGTGTGAGTCTGATCTCACTGATGAGATTCAGAAAGAAACAGGCAGGGCAGGCATAGCTTTGATGGGGGCAAAGAAATGGAAACAGAAAGAGATACAGAGGATATTACTTCAAATTTGGAAAAATATGGATTTCTGAGGGTCCTAAGAGTGGCAGAGACCTATATCCTATTGCCTTGTTGATCCTCAGGGAAATACCAGAACCTAACAAAAAAAAAAGTTGTATAATGCATCTATAGAGATTGGCCTCAAGGGATTCAATCTCCCAGCGTCATCTAAGAAAGCTTAATGTCCCCCCATTTTGGCACGTAAAACATCAGAGTCATCTGCCTGACAGTGACTAACTAGGTTTGGATAAGAATAACAGTAGTAACCCTGAAAAGCTGAAAATTAAAGACATTTTATCTCATAAAATTCTGGGGTAGCCCATGTTTATAAAACAAAGACGGCCAGGCGCTGTGGCTCACGCATGTAATCCTAGCACTTTGGGAGGCTGAGGCAGGTGGATTGTCTGAGCTCATGAGTTTGAGACCAGCCTGGGCAATACAGTGAAACCCTATCTCTACTAAAATACAAAAGAAGTTAGCCAGGCGTGGTGGTGTGCACCTGTAGTCCCAGCTACTCAGGAGGCTGAGGCAGGAGAATCACTGTTCAAGAATTGCTGGGAGGTGGAGGTTGCAATGAGCCAAGATCACGCCACTCCCCTCCAGCCTGAGCAACAGAGCAAGACTCCGTTTCTCCAATAAACAAAAACAAAAACAAAAAACAAAAAACGTAAATACTTTTTCTTTTTTGGTAACAAAATATTTATTGGTACTCAGTCACCTCAAATAGACTTTTCTTTTACATTTTTCTTTTGATAGATTTGTAAATTTTATTTTTAATTGAAAAATAAAAATTGTATGCATTGGCCAGGCATGGTGGCCCACGCCTGTAATCCCACCCAGCACTTTGGGAGGCCGAGGCAGGCAGATCACGAGGTAAAGAGATTGACACCATCCTGGCCAACATGGTGAAGCCCCGTCTCTACTAAAAATACAAAAATTAGCTGGGTGTGGTGGCCTGTGCTTGTAATCCCGGCTACTCGGGAGGCTGAGGCAGGAGAATCGCTTGAACCCAGGAGGCAGAGGTCGCAGTGAGCCGAGATCGCGCGACTGCACTCCAGTCTGGCAACAGAGTGAGATTCCATCTAAAAAAAAAAAAAATTATGCAAAACAATGTGATGCTATAATACATGTTTTACATTGTGGAATCATTAAATCAGGCTAATTATTAGTAACATATCCATCACATCACATACTTACCATTTATTTGTGGTAAAAACATTTAAAATCTACTTTTGAGATATATTGGCCATGTCATTATACTAGCACTATAATAAAAGTCTCCTTTGTAAAAGTGGGTTTTTAAATTATAGATATAAAAATATGATTCTCCATATAGGCATACCTTGGAGGTATTGCCATTTTTGTTCCAGATTAACATAAGAAAGCAAATATCATAGCAAAATGAGTCACATGAATTTTTGTTTTCCCCCTGAATACAAGAGTTATGTTTACATTATACTGTAGTCAAAGAGTGTGATAGCATTATGTCTAAAATGTGTATACGCTTTACTCAAAAATACTTTATTATTGAAAAAGGCTAACAATCATCTGAGCCTTCAGAAAGTCTTAAAAATTTTTGCTGATGGAGGGACTTGCCTTGATGGCTGCTGATTGTTCAGGGTTGTGGTTGCTGAAATTTGGAGTGACTGTGGCAATTTCTTAAAATAAGACAACAATGTTAATTGGTGACATTGACTCTTCTTTCCACGAAAGATTTCTCTGCAGGATGTGATACTGTTTGACAGCATTTTAGCCATAGTAGAACTTCTTTCAAGATTGGAGTCAATCTTCTAAAATCCTGCTGCTGTTTTATTAACCAAGTTTATGAAATATTCTAAATACTTTGTCATTTTAACAATATTCATACCATCTTCACCCGTAGTCGAGTCCATCTCAAGAAACCACTCTTTGCTCATCCATAAGAAGCAACTTCTCATCCATTCAAGTTTTATGATGAGATTGAAGCAATTCAGTCACATCTTCAGGCTCCACTTCTAACTCTAGTTATGTTGCTAATTCCACCACATCTACTGTTACTTTCTTGACTGAAGTCTTCAATCCCTCAGAGTCATACATGAGAGTTGGAATCACCTTATTCTAAACTCCTGTTAATGCTGATCTTTCACTTCCTCCCATAAATCAGAAATGTTCTTAATGACATCTAGAATGATGAATCTTTTAGAAAAGGTTTTCAATTTACTTTGCACAGATCCATCAGAAATATCACTACTTTTGGCAGCTATAACCTTATTAAGCGTATTTCTTAAATAATAATACATGAAAGTCAAACTTACTCCTTGATCTATGGGCTGAAGAATAGATGCTGTGTTAGCAGGAATTAAAGCAGCATTAATCTCCTTGAACATCTCCATCAGAGCTCTTGTGACTAGGTTCGTTGTCAATGAGCGGCAATATTTTGAAAGAAATCTTTTTTTTTTTTCTGAGCAGCAGGTCTCACAGTGAGATTAAAATTTTCAATAAACCATGCTGTAAACAGATAGACTATCATACAGGTTTTGTTATTTCATTTACAGAGTGTAGGCAGAGCATATTTAGGATATTTCTTGAGGCCCTAAAATTTTTGAAATGATAAATGAGCATTGGCCTTAAACAGAGTCACCAGCTGCATTATCTCCTAACAAGAGAGTTAGCTGTGCATTGAAACTTGAAGCCAGGCATTGACTTTCCCTTTCTAGAGATGGTAGATCTAGATAGAATCTTCTTCCAAGAAAAGGTTGTTTCATCTACATTGAAAATGTATTGTTTAGCATAGCCATCCTCATCCATCATCTTAGCTAGATATTATGGATAATTTGCTGCAACTTCTACATCAACATTTGCTGCTTTATCTTAAACTTTTAAGTTATGAAGACGGCTTCTTTCCTTAAACCTCATGAATGAACCTCTGCTACCCTCAAACTTCTCATCTACAGCTTCTTCATCTCTCTTAGACTTCATAAAATGAAGACAGCCAGGGCCTTGCTATGGACTAGACTTTGGCTTGAAGGATTGTTGTGGCTGGTTTGATCTTCTGACCAGAGCACTAAACCTTTCTCCATATCAGAAATAAGACTGCTTCACTTTATTATCATTCATGCGTTTACTGGAGTAACACTTGTAATTTCCTTTAAGAACTTTTCTTGGGCATTCACAACTTGGCTAATTATTTGTTAAAAGAGCCCTAGCTTTCCGTTTATCACAGCTTTCGATATGCCCTCCTCACAAAGCTTAATTTCCTAGCTTTGGATTTAAGGTGAGAGACATGTGATTCCTCCTTTCACCTGAACACTTAAAGACCATTTTAGGGTTATTAATTGGTCTGATCTCAATATCGTGTGTCTCGGGGAATAAGCAGCCCAAGGAGGGGGAAAAGATGATGAAACAGGGCATCAGTGGAGCTGTCAGAACACACACAGCATTTATCGATTAAGTTTTCCATCTTATATGGGTGCAGTTTGTGGTTCCCCCAAACAATTACAATAGTAACTTCAAATATTGTTGATCACAGATCACCAGAACAGACCTAATATTAATGAAAATGTTTTAAATATTGGGAGAATTACCAAAAATGTGATACAGAGACATTAATTGAGCACATGCTGTTGAAAAAATGGCAGCAATAGCCTCGCTTGCTTAAAGCAGGGTTGCCAGCATCCTTCAACCTGTAAAAAACGAACAAAAACACAATATCCACAAAGCATAATAAAGGAAAGCACAATAAAACAATATCTGCAAAGCACATAAAGGAAAGCATAATAAAACAAGGTGTGCCTGTGTATTGTTAAATGTGTTAAATCCCGTGATGACTCTGTATGTCTACATGTAAATGAATCAACCTCCGAAGAACCTTCACTTAAATTTAAGGACCATGAACAGGTAGCCTCTGTAGCAATTTGAGCCAGCACCAATGGCTACCCACCTTTGGTCTAGACATTAGCAGCCATCATCCACCTGGAAGGATTAGATGGTGGTCGTAGGATCAGGGATGGCAATGAGCTAAAGTTCTTGTCTTCAACAGGAAACCAGAGAAGGCCTAGGAAGTAATTGCCTTGTGATTATTGGAACTTGCTCTCAATTCTGTGTACAGTGAGTCTTCTATCTAAGCTTCAGTGGTTTTTTTGCCCTTTGTTTTCTCATTAACTTTGCAATAACCGGACTACATGTTTTATGCAATTAATATTTTGGGCCCAATTTTGAGGATTATGTGGAGGTTTAACTGTATCATGAGGCACATTCTAGAAAGACTAGACCACTGAATTGAAGTACACTGTATGCCTATGGTGACTAAGTAAACTTCACCAGGTGATTCTCACAGTAGCCTTCCTATTGGCCTGTCTGGTCTGCATCTATCTACTCTTGCCTCTCTTTTTATTCTTAACAGAGCATTCAGGGTAATGCTGTTAAAATATAAATTAGATTTAATCTGCTTAAAACTGTCTAAAAGCATCTCATCTGACTCACACAATGATAATCACACCGTACCTGCAAGGGCTTCTATGATGGTCACCTCCACCCCATCTCTGGGGACTTATTACTATTTTTTTTTTTTTTTGAGACAAAGTCTCCCTCTCTGTTGCCCAGGTTGGAGTGTAGTGGCATGATCTCAACTCACTGCAACCTCCGCCTCCTGGATTCAAGTGATTCTCCTGCCTCAGCCTCCTGAGTAGCTGGGACTACAGGTGCCCACCATCAGGGCTGGCTAACTTTTTGTATTTTTAGTAGAGACGGGGTTTCGTCAGATGAAAGTTGTAGTCAGATGAAAGTTGTAGGTAACTTGAGGATTCAACACTTACAAATGACATCTGAGTTTGTTCCATTTTCTTTATAGATATATTGCTTTATTGAGTTGGTTGAGTTTCATCACATAGATGTGTTCATCAACCCAGAAACTCTCTGAACTCTGTCATTTTGAATATGTATGGAGACTTCATTACATAGGAATGATTAATTAAATTATTAGCCATTGGTGATCACCTTACCCTTCAACCCCTCCTCCCTGGAGGTCAGGGAGTGGTGCTGAAAGTTGCAACCCTCTGATCGCATTGTTGGTTCTTTTGGCAACTGGCCCCCATCCTGAGGCTATCCAGGACCCAGAGTCATCAGGTAGCTCATCGGCACAGATAAAGACATTTCTTTGGAAATCCCAAGGGTTTTAGGAGTTATGTGCCAGGAAAGAGGAGGATCAAATATATATTTATTGTTATAAGTCACAATATCACAATTATACTTCAAAGAGATAGTTCCCAGGTCCCTGAGAAAGACATTCCCGGTTTGTAACAGTAGTAAGAGGATTATTGAGCTTTTGAAAGATGTACCTACATTTCAAAAAGATAGAGAACAACTTACAAGTTTTCTAAAGTAAATGCTTGAAGAAAAAGCAGAAGTTCCTTCCCTAGTTTTCAACAGAAAGAATTAGACCTCTTATGTTTAATTTGTATTTTCTTTTACATGTGCAAGTATACCTGTGACCATTTCAAAAATCTCATAGTTTGAACATTATTAAATATATTACAGGAGATTTTGTTAAGGCTATAAACTTAAAGTGTATTTTCAAAAAAAATCTTTATCCCTGATAAATAAAAATAATATTTAATTCTGTCAATCTCTGTAGTTAACAAAAGTAATGGTGATGACAATGATGATGATGATTGCTGGTGTTTTTGATCTCTGTGTTAAGTGCTAGGCACTGTGTGATGTACTTTACATGTTTTCATTCTATGAGGTAGGACCTATTATATTTACTCTACAGATGTATAATATTAGGAAATGTTCACAGAAAGAAGTAAGTTACTTGCCCTAAATCAACAAGTGGTTAAGTGTAACGCTGAGGTAGTTTAAACTCCAGAGTCCATGCTTTTAACCCAAGTTCTGCTGCTTCTCACAGAATGTATGTGTCTTAATGGTAATAGAGATAATGGAGGTCATTGATTTTTAATATTGGCTCATGAGAACTTGGTTTGATCACCCATAGATGACAACCTGATGATCTGGTGTAAAAAGTAAAGTAGGGGTTCCTCTTCAAAGACTTTCCTCCCCATCTAATTAGGAATAAATAATAACTTCTCTTAGAAGCAAAATGTATTCAAAGACCTGTGCTAACGTTCTTAAATATCTGCTAGCTGTAATAAAGAAATCAATGTACTTTATGTTCTTAACTCCCACAATTTAGCCTAAATATTTGGCCTGGCACGCTTATACTGGTTCAAGCAAGCATTAGGTCATAGCCTGTTTCTCTTCCTTATTTGAAGGTGTTTTTACCTTTCTCAGCACTCCACAAGTTACTTCCTCCTTCCTTTGTTCTCCTCTGCCTTTGCCTCTTTTAAAAAGTTCAAAGTTGCTAGCCAATCAGGACAAATATAGAATGTGGGGTCCCGTTCCAGTCAACGGAAACCGGACACAGCAGTAGGGTGGACACGTCAGGTTATAAATGACTCTGTCTCCTTTGTTCGGTGTACTCTAGTGGCAAAACTGCTGGTGAGTGTAACCTTTCTGCAGAAAGTAAAAATGACCTTGCTGAGGAAATGAGATTTATGTTCAAGTGCTATTTCTTTATGGCACTGGGGAACAAGCATTTCTAATATCTGTTCTAGCCCATGCCCCAAGTCTTCAGTCAAGAAACACTACTGGAGGTGGCAGCCAAGGAAAAGGGAAGTCTACGAGGCTTGAAGAACTGCTATTTTCCTTAGTTTAAGAACTATAAACATATATGTTCTGAGTGGAATCAAAGTAATTTAATTTGAACTACTAACTCACCCTTAATGGCGCAAAGTTTCATTTTTGAAAATCTAGATTAGAAAATGGAGTAAGGGGTAGAAATCTTGGGATTTATTGATAAGATTGTTGTGCTTGCCTCAGAGTCCCTCAGTAGAAGGTGCATTGCTGAATTCTGTTAAGAATGAAATAGAGAAAGCAGTAGTAAAGCTCCTTATTGCTGACAGCCAAATGCCTGCTGACAATGACAAAGTATGGGAGAAGGAGTCTTGTGGCTCTTTTCTCTGGCAATATGATCAGCTACTGGATAAACAATATTAAAGGCAGAAGTCTACCTCCAGGGCTTCTCTAGGAGGACAGCTTGGGTCTCTGACTGTGTTTCCTTGCTCCTTTCACACCAGCCTCTGGTTAGATGGTGCTAGAGACTGAACAGATTTAGTAACATTTTATTTTTGAATACTGACAAAAGAAATAACATTTAAGAGGTTCATATTTTTATAGCTGCTTTTTTGGAACAATGCCAATGTGAAAGGTTTTGGCAAGAGAAGGGTCTTTGCCCTTTCAGGAAAAGAATTCATATGGCTATTATTCATAATTTTAAGAGATAACAAGAATTTAGGAAAGACTTCCCCGGAATCTTAACTGAATTTTTGAACTCATCCCAAATAGTAATCAATCATTTTCCAGACTTTTTTTTGTTACACTCAAGTCTCATGGATTTTATTTCCAAATGTGAGTTGGCCTGAAGAAATAGCCATACATTTGTGCTTACCTAGAACATGGCCCATTATACATTGCCTTATGTGGGATGAAGAATGGTAGGCTGGGTTTCTAGGCTTTAGGGTCTTATTATATCTTTACCGCAGTAGGAAATACCTTTGCCTCTTAGTTTTTGGTTCAGGAAAGCTAGTGGTACTCTGATTTAGGCAGGTGAAGTCAAGTTCTAGAACATATATACATATGCTTTATGTGAGCTCAACAGTAATTCAGGGATTTCAGCAGGCATTGTTATTATCTACATTTGCTAACTGGAAAATTGAGTTTATAGAATTAAGGTGACTCGGTGACTTGAGCAAGTTTGGTTTGTAAGTAAGTAGCAGGAATGAGAATCCATGGACTTCCTTGACTGTGCCCTTTCTGCATCACTGAACCAAAGTGCCTTAGGCCAGGGATCCCCACCTTCCAGGGCTGAGGACTGGTACTGGTCCATGGCCTGTTAGGAACTGAGCTGCACAACCGGAGGTGAGTTGTGGGCTAGTGAGCATTACCACCTGAGCTCCTCCTGTCAGATCAACAGCAGCATTAGAATCTCATAGGAGTATGAACCCTATTATGAACAGGGCATGAGAGGGATCTAGGTTGCATGCTCCTTGTGACTCTAATGGCTGATGATCTGAGGTGGAATAGTTCCATCATGAAACCACCCCTACATGCCCCATCTGTGGAAAAATTGTCTTTCATGTAACCGGTTCCTGGAGCCAAAACAGTTGGGGACCACTGCCTTAGACAGAGGACGTTAGAGCTGTTGGTGAACGGTTCTTTTGCCCATAGCTACCAACTTCTTCAGACTTCTTCTGCAGCAGGAAACGTGGATGCTTTTCAGTCCCACTCAATCAGGGCAGAGGTCAGAAGCCAAATTGCCAATCATAGTATAGCCAAATTTACATAGGGATATTATCATGAAATAGCATTGCTTTTTAAAATCGTTAACTAAGCAACGAATTCAATTTGTTTTTGGTATAGCAGGAACCCTCAGCACAAATTGATCTATGTGTATAAAGCATTATCTATTTTATTTTACTTTATTTTATTTTGAGACGGAGTCTCTCTGTTGCCAGGGTGGAGTGCAGTGGCACAATCTCAGGTCACTGCAACCTCCGCCTCCCCGGGTTCAAGCGATTCTCCTGCCTCAGCTTCCCAAATAGCTGGGACTACAAGTGCACGCTACCACACCCAGCTAATAATTTTCTGTATTTCTTATGCTCTAAAACAATGCCTTTAACAAATTTGATAAAATCAATTGTTTTTGTAATTTTCAATGGTCACAGAGACAGGTTTTATTATTTTTTTTATCCTTTGCACACAAACTCCTTAAATATCCTCTTTAAGAAAACTGCCTTTTGACGTCTTCATCAACCACCCGATTTATAAACTGACTAATCTCGTGAATTGTCAGAAAAATGTGATAAAGCTTCCACTGAGGATCTAATCCCAGTTATATTTTCCATTTCCAATGTACCTGTTTTTAGTTATGTTTTGCCTATTAATGAGGCTTCTTTTCCTAATATGAAACTTAGGGAAAGTAAACCTGTAACAAGGCTTCAGAAATATCACACACCTAAGATATCCAGACTTCTATATACCCAGTAAGTGCTATATGTGATTTATTACAGAACTTGATAGTTACAAGGATAGAGTGTTATCTCCTTTCTTTGTTTGAATATATATAGGAATTTGAAACTGTTTTGTACTCACCTGTCTCCATTATCCCCCAAAGTCCTACCAACTGCCCAGTTAAATTTAAATTTCAGATAATGAATTTTCTTTCCATTGTAATGTGCCCCCAAATATTATGTGGGATATATTTGTACTTAAAATATTATCATGAATTGAGGTTGAACTAGACATCTGTAGTTTTACTGGCTAAATCTGGATACTCCACAATTGAGTAAGTTGCTGTCTCAATAGTTTCATAGTCTTTGATCTGAACCTGCCTCTTAGCAGAAATAATGCAAATCAAATGCCTTTCCACTACCTATTCTCCCTTCCTTTAAATTAGACGGTAACAGTCAGTGAGCTTTCCTCTCTACTGTTTCTCAGAAGATTCACTTAGTTCTTATAAGAGTAAAAAGGATAGCTAAAGTTTAAAACTTGAGTTTAAGGCCTACTGCTGCCATTAATTTATTGTGAGACCTCTATAAACTACTCTGCAAGTTCTTACTCACTTTATACTGACAAAAAATTAGTTGGATTTGATTGTTCTGTGAACTCTTCCATTCCAAACATTTTTTGGATATGAGATGCATCTGTTCCATTTCATAAGATGCAGAGAAAACCAAGTTTCTACAGTAATTACTTTAAAAAAAAAAAAAAACACCGAGGACCAGTTTGTATCATTTGTAAGGATACATAGGCATTTCATCATATTCCATAGAAACTGTAAGGGCTCCAACTAGTCAAAAAGGGATAAAAACCAACAATAAGAAAGGAGATAGTAAATTTGAGTAATAAAGTCAGCAAGCTGTAATATATTACATTTTAACAAATGTCAGGTGCAAAGAGAAATTGCAACTGATGCTTGTTAAAATGACAAGAAAAACTTTATTCAACACTATTGAAATAGGGGAGCAAGATTGAACTCAACTCCACTGAAACCAAAAGCAGGAGAGTTTTTAAGCACTGGAATGGGCTAGTGGAAAAGGGCTAGGGGACATTAGGGAGAAGATTAGTCAATGTGATTAGGCCATCTGTGTTTATTAATAAGTATGGATCCAAAATAGGCTCCTACTCTCTCACAGGAATTGACTTTGTTAATAATTACATTTCAATGGGAGAGCTCATACATATATACACACACACACACACACACACACGAGAGTGAAAGAGAGTTTTGTATTTTTCAGAGAATATACATTGTTCCTTTGTATTGATAAAACATTTATAAAATTTATCTTGTAACAAAAACTATGATATATTCTTCAAAATTTTAGATTTAAAGTTGTATTTCCCAATTATCACTCAAAAGAATTATAAATATGCAATAAAAGTGCAGTCAAAATATGCCAATTTAACCACGTGAAAATTATCACCTCATCTCTTAAAACTCCTGGATAAAAGAGAAAATCAAAACAAATTAAAAATAATCTAGAAGGTAATTTTAAAAAGAATAGTTTAGACAATTATAGACACCCAAAAATGTTTTTATCATTTACAATAAAACCTGAAAATAAATAAGCTGAGTATTCAAGAAAATAGGAAATGAAAAGCAAAATATATCAAAAGCAAGTAAGAAGACATACTTGAAAATAAAAGCTTAAAGAAAGTTTCAAAACTAAAAGGAATTATAAATTAAACCAAAAGGAACTTATAAATAGCTGATTTATAGCAAACTTAATAGCAAAACACCAAGAATAAAACACACGCCAAAAGAGATGAATTACAGTATTATAACAAAGTGATATCAGCGATTCTATTGCAATATTAACCAACATTTGAGTGCTTACTGTGTACTTACTATTCTAAGGCCTTACCGTATTACTCATTTAATTATCAGCAAAATAAATATTCTTGAAATAGCCGTTTTACACATCAGAAAACTGCAGTAGTTACACAATATATTTCCATAATAAATTGGAAAAACCTAAAGAATAATTTCAATCAAATTGTAATTTTTTAATATCCTCTAATAAGGGATAAAATATTAATAGACCAATATCCACAGAAGAAATTTATATGGTAATTAAGCACCAACAATAGCATTTTTAAATACCAGGTGCTGATAGTTTTGTAAAAGTATTACCTAACTTTTAAAGAAAAAGTTTTTCATTGTTGTTATGAAAGATAGAAAGTTTTACCTTCATTTTATAAAGCTAGTAAGTTCTTAATACCATAACCAAATAACCTAACACAAAAAAGAAAACTAGAACAGCTTTGAAAACAATTTTGAGAAAAAAACAGTAGAGGCCTTACACTTCTCGGTTCAAAACTTACTGTAAAGTCCCATGTAATAAAGAGTTCAACTCCATTTTTCTGATGTTTGACTGCTGACATTGTTTAAGCCTCTTTCTCTTCTGCTTCACATCTGGGCAGGCTAAGAAAACCAGCTCCCTTATTTGGAAGGCACCACCAGGAGATTCAAACCAGCTGGTCCTTGCTAATCTCACCCCCTAACTACAATAAAAATCCCAAGCCGGTCTCTTTTCTTGCTCTACTGAGGAATTTTTAGACAATCTTGGGCCAGCCTTGTTCTCCCCAGAAAGCCTCCTCATGTAAGTAATACACATACTTATCCTCTTTGTGGTGTATGTGTGTGGCGTTATCATCTTGACATTTGAATCAGATTTTGAGTTGTGGTCCATCTATTCCAAATCAAGACACTGCAGTGTTGTCATAAGAACAGAAATAGATCAGAAGAACAGACTTTTTAAATTTTAATTGTACTTTAAGTTCTGGGATACATGTGCAGAATGTGCGGGTTTGTTACATAGGTATACATGTGCCATGGTGGTTTGCTGCATCTCTCAACCGTCATCTAGGTTTTAAACTCTGTATGCACTAGGTATTTGTCCTAATGCTCTCCCTCCCCTTGGCCCCTATCCCCTAACAGGCCCTGATATGTGATGTTCCCCTCCCTGGGTCCATGTGTTCTTATTGTTCCACTCCCACTTATGAGTGAGAACATGCGGTGTTTGGTTTTCTAGAACAGACATTTTTAATGAATTTATTTTTCTGGCAAAAGTTTCAAGGAAGTGAATGTCTTTTCAAAAAATTGTATTGGGACAGTTGGTTATCCATCGGTCCTTAGACCATGAAGAAGTTTATGGAGACTTAATGGAGAAGATTACACATAGCTTGGAGACACTAGACTTCACGTTTAATGCGGAAAATAAATGAGGGGTTTTTTCCCCTCTTTGAGGGAAGGAATGAGTGACTTCATGGATGTATAGCTATTTATTAAAATGTGTTATAGGGTGCCACTTTAAAATAGATATTGAGTAGGCAACTACATTTATTACATGAATAGAGTGTCATGCCAATGTGAGAAAGAGAAAGACAGATTAATAGAGAGACAGAGAGAAAGAGAGAGAGAGAGAGAGAGAACCATGTGTTATATATCTATACTTTTAGAAGAGTCTAGAGACCTATATAGAAAGACACATACCAGGCTATAAATACTAGTTACCTCAAAAGGTGGGAATAGGGCCTTAAGTGGGGAGATTACTTACTTTTGTACAGTTTTGTTTGTAATTTTATAAAGTTTAATATGCATATGATACATTTTTATTTTAAAATAATAAAGAAAATTATTAAATGCTTTTAGCCAGCAAAAAATGTTACAACTAAATGACTAATGAATTTCAAATATCTATTCAGAACCGTTCAAGAGACAAGATGAAATGTCAGCATGCACATTCTAAGCCCTCTCTATATAATGGAAATGCACGCTTTAACTGAAAGACAAAACAAGATTATTGGCCAGCATGCTAACAGTCTTTAACAAATGTGGAATCAACCTGCTGCCAATTAAAATAAAAAATCTAAGCTGTTGCAAGTGACTTCCAAATATGTCCCAAGATGTTCTTTCTTGACTTCAAACTTTGTGCTCAATCCCCATCTTCACCCTCTAGACTTTCCCTTTGTGGCAAAGGCATTAAGTAGTAACAGAGCCACTATTTTTGATGCTTAGGTCTAGCACAATAATTTCAAATAAGAACTAACATTAGTATAAGAGGTAGAAAGTCACTCTTCCCTGAAATCTCATTATCCAATTCCAGAGACAGGAACAACTACATTATCCCTCAAATGAAAGTAAAATCCCATGGATGTACATCTCAGGTGAATCAGTGAAGACAACAGCTACCTTCTTCTTCCTAAGTACTGAACAGGTTATATTTGGGTTCAGCTTCAGTTTTAATAGCTGAGATTTGCTTGATATTGAATATTAGTACAGAAGTAAAAACAAGAAGGGGAGATCTCACTCAGGTAGAAGCAATCCATATATAGATGGTGATATCCTCAGCCGAGTATATGGCTGATTATCTATTACTAAAAGCTGGTCTAAGAATGCTTTCTTCTCCTTTCCAAATACCTCCCTCATAAAGCAATTCATTTCACATTACAAATCAGAAACATTTCAAGATGATAGTGAGTGCTTCATCTCTGTAAAGAAAAAGCACTTTCCACCTAGATGCATCCTGTTCCCATCCCTGGCAGCAAATGACCAGGTTATCAGAACAAAAATGTCAGGGAAGAAAGAAAACGTTTTATATGCAATCAGTCACCAATTATAGTTTGTCAGCAGGAGAACAGATGTGAAATGAGTTTCCTTCTATTGGTATTCCCTGGGTATAACCCAGTGAATCTGAACTCTGAATGAATGAATAAATAAAACCCCTGCTATGCCATTCCTCTGCAACAATTCAGCTGTCTGGTGACATGATGATTAGTGGATCCTTTTATAAAAAGAAAAAAGGTTTGTATTTATTTTTGCTAATAAGCCAAATTTCTTTCTCTGTGTTATGGACCAAAGCTCAGGCTTTTATTCTGTTCTGTTGGCATTATTTCAAGATTTGTAAAGATTAATATCCTAGATGGGACCATGTTTTCAACATCTGATGAACTAGTCACTGGGGAAAATCTGAATTCATCTCGGGAGTGCTGAAAGTAAGAACCAGGATTCAATAACATACTTTAAGTATAAATTTTCACTAGAGTTACATATCTTTTTAAAAACAGTCTTGATTTATTGTACTTAGTAAGTACCGAAGGAGAGTTTGTTTCCTCTAAGTCTTGAATCCAATGTAGCCAGTCAGACACCAACAGATGGGTATCCAATTAGTAAGGTAATTTTTCTTAAAGCCTAACCCTTGGTTAATAACAGGCCTTCCTGAAAGTCAGTACACAATCACCTGGAATACAGAAGGAGCTGTCACTGAAAACTGAAGATAAATATAGTCCTCCAACCAAAACTTCTAATTACTCCAGTGGCAATAATAGTGGGAAAGTGTTCTCTTCTCCCTTTGCCCCAGTGCTAGATCTGTGTGTGAAATCATCTTCCATTAGAGCTCTTTGAGACACCGAAGTCGGCGTCCCACAGCAAGGTGATTCCTGATAAGCTTTTGGATGAGACACAGATCAGCTGTTATCGAAATAGTCAATATTTATTTCAATCTGTATTAGAAAAATAGATATAACTAGCATATGGTCATATCAATATTGTTGTTTAAGATAAACATTTCTTTAAGTAACATAAGTGAATAAAGAAAAATATTAAGTAAATAATACTCAAGGTCGCTTTTAAGTATGGAATACATATAAGATGGTATTCAGATGGCTGAGGTTAAGAGAATTGTGACCAAAGGTGCACACACTCTGTACTTAGGCTGCCAAACACCTCTGAACTTAAGAGTCAGTAATGTTCATACATCTTCTCTAACATCTCATAAAACTGTCTGTGATGGTTAATATTGAGTGTCAACTTGATTGGATGGAAGGATGCAAACTATTTTTCCTGGGTGTGTTTGTGAGGGTGTTGCCAAAGAAGATGAACATTTGAGTCAGTGGACTGGGAAAGGCAGACCCACCCGCAAGCTGGGTGGGCACCATCTAATCAGCGGCCCGCGTAGCTAGAATAGAGGTAGACAGAGGAACATGGAAAGACTAGACTAGCTGAGTCTTCTGGTCTTCATCTTTCTGCCACGCTCGATGCTTCCTGACCTCGAACATCGGACTCCAAGTTTTTCAGCTTTTGAACTCTTGGACTTAGCCCAGCGGTTTGCCAGGGGCTCACAGCCCTTCATCCAGAGACTGAAGGCTGCACTTTTGAGGTTTGGGACTCAAACTGGCTTCCTTGCTCCTCAGCTTGCAGATGGCCTTGTGACTGTGAGTCAATTCTCCTCAATAAATTCCCCTACATATATACATCTATCCTATTAGTCCTGTGCCTCCAGAGAACTCTGGCTAATACACTGTCCTTCATTATCTTGCCACTGATACCAACTTCAGCATGGTAGACTGTGCTCCATACTTGATTCTGTGACTTGCTTACTATGTAATTTTTGGCAATTATTTAATTCCTCTGAAGCTCAATTATTTTATTAGGAAAATAATCCCCAAACCTACCTTATGTTCAGTGTGGTAAGGAGTAAATGTTACAGTGTAGGTAAAGGGTAAGTATAGTTCCTGCATGTAGCAGGCATTCACAATCATTCAGTGTGTTGGGGGTGAGGGGGTGTGGAAGCCTCTTTATTTCTTATGCAGAGATAACACATCCCTGCTTCCAGTCCACTCCTTTGCAATTTGTTCAGAGGATAATAGTTGAGATTATCTTTGTGCTATTACAAAACTTTTCTAATCAAAACCTTCCTAGAAATTACGTCCACTTCTAGGAAAGTAGAATAGATGTATTTTTCTCTATTCCAACACCTAAACACAATTACAATCTCTGGACGTTATATACAAAAAATGATTTCAAAAATTTAAAAGGTGGATAGAGACAGACTGGTAGGGACCTCAAAATATGAAGAGCAACTTACGGTCCCTGGGTTGTTTTTTTCTTTTTTTTTTCTTTTTTCTTTTTATTTTTTTTATTTTTTTAAGGTCTTTTTTATTTTTTTATTATTTTATTTTATTTTATTTATTTATTTTTATTATTATACTTTAAGTTCTAGGGTACTTGTGCATAACGTACAGGTTTGTTACATACGTATACTTGTGCCATGTTGCTGTGCTGCACCCATCAACTCGTCAGCACCCATCAACTCGTCATTTACATCAGGTATAACTCCTAATGCAATCCCTCCCCCCACCTCCCTCCCCATAATAGGCCCCGGTGTGTGATGTTCCCCTTCCCGAGTCCAAGTGATCTCATTTTTCAGTTCCCACCTATGAGTGAGAACATGCGGTGTTTGGTTTTCTGTTCTTGTGATAGTTTGCTAAGAATGATGGTTTCCAGCTGCATCCATGTCCCTACAAAGGACACAAACTCAT
This sequence comes from Theropithecus gelada, assembly GCF_003255815.1. NCBI lineage: Eukaryota > Metazoa > Chordata > Mammalia > Primates > Cercopithecidae > Theropithecus > Theropithecus gelada. The sequence continues at coordinate 61,073,286 of NC_037673.1, forward strand.
CCTTTTTTATGGCTGCATAGTATTCCATGGTGTGTATGTGCCACATTTTCTTAATCCAATCTGTCACTGATGGACATTTGGGTTGATTCCAAGTCTTTGCTATTGTGAATAGTGCCGCAATGAACATACGTGTGCATGTGTCTTTATAGCAGCATGATTTATAATCCTTTGGGTATATCCCCAGTAATGGGATGGCTGGGTCATATGGTACATCTAGTTCTAGATCCTTGAGGAATCGCCATACTGTTTTCCATAATGGTTGAACTAGTTTACAATCCCACCAATAGTGTAAAAGTGTTCCTATTTCTCCACATCCTCTCCAGTAATATCTTAGACATAGAGTTTATGAAGCCAGCAACCTGGAAAGGCCAATGCGCATAGATAAAACTGCCCCACACCCTCAAGTAAAAGTCTGTTCTCTCTAGGGAAAAATTCCGGAAGGAAGCATCCAAGAAGAGAAAAAAAATTTAGATAATAACTACTCGATTTAGCCAAACGTTGGAAAGAAAAAACAAAGTATATTCTGCCCCCTGCCCCACACCAGCAAAGGCCAAATGAGTAACCTAGACTTTCACCTACAGCAGCCTGAAATAATCTCCTCCAAGCCTCTTAGAGGTGGTATTTTTTTTAATTTATTTTTTATTATTATTATACTTTAAGTTCTAGGGTACATGTGCATAACGTGCAGGTTTGTTACATATGTATACTTGTGCCATGTTGCTGTGCTGCACCCATCAACTCGTCAGCACCCATCAGCACCCATCCGCATGTTCTCACTTATAGGTGGGAACTGAACAATGAGATCACTTGGACTCGGGAAGGGGAACATCACACACCGGGGCCTATCATGGAGAGGGGGGGGAGGGATTGCATTGGGAGTTATACCTGATGTAAATGACGAGTTGATGGGTGCTGAAGAGGTGGTATTTTTAAAAGTTCAAGTAGGAAAAAAAATAACTTTATCCTTCCTAGGTGGTAACAAGACCCCCTCCTGATGCAAGGTCAGTGGTGACAATTTAGAGAGTATGGGCTTCTATCCCCAAACCATCAGTAATAGGCGCTCCTCCCCCTCCTCCCTGAAGTGGTGTCAGAGGAGGCACAGTGGAGAGACTGAACTTTTACCAACCACCCAGCAGTAATTAGGCCACATTCCCATCCCAGCCCTTCATGATATCAGTGGAGGGTGTGTAGGGAGAAGTAACAAGGCACTCTTAACCCTCTCATCCAGTAAGGTCTAGGGAGGACCTGAGCCTCCACCCACATCCAGCAGTAGTGATGAAAGGGACCAAGTCCAGGTAGGAAACTTAGACTTCTGCCCCAAAGGCAGTAATAAAATAGAGGTCGCTTTCCCCTGCCGGAGTGATGTCAAGAAAAGTTAACTAAAACAGAAGGTTTTAATATGTTTTAGACTCTAAAAACACAACACCCAAATGTTGAGGCTATATATATGTTGAGTGGTAATAGAAAACCACTGGTCATATCCAAATTATTCAAACTGAATGAAAAAGGCCATTAATAGATAGATATAGTGAGATAACAGACATGTTAGAATTATCTAACAAAGACTTTAAGCATTCATCACAAAAATGCTTCAAAGAGCCATTATAAGCACACTTAAAACAAATTAAAAATAGAAGTCTCAGCATAGAAATAGAGGATATAGAGAAGAACCAAATGAAAATTTTAGAAGTGAAAAGGACAATAACTAAAAAAATTTAAAAATTAATAAGCTCAACAGCATGAGGGGGACACAGGAAAAAATCACTGGGCTAGAAGATAAAACACAATTAACCAATTTGAACAATAGAAATAGCAAACTGAAAAATAAAAGTGAACAAACCTTCAGGGACCTGTGGAAATGTAAGAAAATATCTAACATTCAAGTCATTGGATTACTAGATGGAGAGGAGAAAGAGAAAAAAGCTGAAGATACACTGAAGGAAATAATGCCTAAAGACTCATACAATTTAGCAAAATATATAAACTGACAGATCCAAGAAGCTAAGCAAACTTAAAATAAATTCAAAGAAATCTCCATGACACGTAATAGTCAAATTTCTGAAAACCAAAGACAAAGAAAATATTTCAAATGAAGAGAAACCAGAACATCATATCAATAGAAAAAAAATTGAATTATAGCATATGTCTCATAAGAAATCACAGAAGACAGAAGTGCCACTACATTTTCAAACTGTTAAAAACCAGACCTATCAACCCAGAATGTTATCTCAAGTGTAAATATTCTAAAGAGATGAAAGGAAAATCAAAACATTCTGAGATGAAGGAACTCTAGATGAATCCTTCACCAAAAGATCTACCCTTAAAAAATGGATAAATGAAATTATCTAAACACAGGGGAAACAATAAAAGAAGGAATCTTAGAACACCAGGAAAGAAGAAGGAACACAACAAGCAAGCAAAAAAAAAAACAAATATGTATATGAATAAATATAATAGATGACCTTTATCATCTAAAGTTTTTTTAAGTGTGTTTGATGGCTGAATCAAAAGTTATAACAATGTCTGATATGGTTTTAAAGGTAGGTTTAGGAAATATTTAAGACAATTATAAAATGGCAAGTATAAAAGGGCCTAAAGGGGAATAAAGTTTCTACACTAACTCAAGCTGGGAAAATGATACCACTAGTATACTGTGATAGGTTATGTATATATAAAATAGTACCTAGAGCAAACACTGAAAAAGCTATACAAAGAAATACACCAAAATCACTATAAATAAATCAAAGTGGAATTCTAAAGAAAAAAAAAAGTTTAAGTAACCCACAAAATGTCAGAAAAAAGAAAACAGAGAAACAATAACAACAACAACAAACAGAAAAACGTCAGAAAACAAAAAAATCCAATAATAGACTTGTCTAATATACTAATAATGACTTTAGTGTAAATGGTCTAAATATACCAAATAAAAGGCAGAAATTGGTAGATTTTATAAAAATATGACTCAACTATATGCTGCTACAAGAAACTCAGTTTAAATATATGACATGGGGAGAGTGAAAGTAAAAGGATGTAAAAGGATATTTGTGCAAACATTAATCAAAAGAAAAGAGTGGCTACATTAATACCAGTCAAAGGAGACTTCATTTCAGACCAAAAATATTTACCAGATACAGAAAAGGACATTATATAAAAATAAAAGGGTTATTCTGCCAAGAAGACATAGTAATCATAAATATGTATGCATCAAACAACAGATATGCAAAATAAATGAAGCAAAAGTTATTGAAATGAAGGCAAAGACACACTCATAATTATAATTAGAAACTTCAATAACCCTCTCTCAACAATTGATAGAACTAGACAGACAATCAGAAAGGATATATTAATAGAACAACTCAACCACACTAACCAACAAGATCTAATTAACATTTACAGAAGATTCCACCCCAGAACAGCTGAGTATTCATTTTTTTCAACTGCCTACAGAACATGAACTAAGATAAGCCATATCCTAAATCTTAAAATAAATCTTGACTGAGCACGGTCGCTCACGCCTTTAATCCCAGCAGTTTGGGAGGCCCGGGTGGGCGGATCACCTGGGGTTGGGAGTTCGAGACCAGCCTGACCAACATGGAGAAACCCCGTCTCTGCTAAAAATACAAAATTAGCCGGGTGTGGCGGCATATGTTGTAATCTCAGCTACTTGGGAGGCTGAGGCAGGAGAATCTCTTGAACCTGGGAGGCAGAAGTTGCGGTGAGCCAAGATTGTGCTATTGCACTCTAGCCTAGGCAACAAGATTGAAACTCCATCTCCAAAAAAAAAAAAAAAAAAAAAAATCTTAAAAAGTTTGAAAGAATTGACATAGAGTGTGCTCTCTGCCCACAATGGAATCAAATTAGAAATCAATCACAGAAAGAAATAGAAAAATCTTCAAACATTTGGAAACTGAGTAATATATTTTTTCATAATCTGTGGGTCAAAGACAATTTCCAAGGGGAAATAAAAAATATACTGAACTGAATGAAAATAAAATCATGACATACCAAAATTTATGGAACATAACTCAAACAGTGCTAAGAGGCAAATTTATGGCACTCAATGCATATGGTACAAAATTGTAAATGTCTCAAACCACTAAACCAAATTCACATCAAAGGAACCTGGAAAAAGAATAAGGACAACAACAAATTCCAACAAACAGAAGGAAGAACATAGTAAAAATAAAAGCAGAAATCAATTAAATAATGAAAACAGAAAAACATTCATGAAAAAGCAATGAAACAAAGGGCTGATGAGCCAATTATTTGAAAACATTAATGCAATTAATAAATATCTAGCATTACTGATAAAGAAAACACAGAAGACACAAATTATCACCATTAGGAATAAAATGGGAAATCACTATAGACCCTGCAGACATCAAAAGAACAATAAGATAATATTATGAACAATTCTACACTCATAAATCTGACAAATTACATAAAATGGACCAATTTCCCCCAAAATTCAAACTATAATTTACCCAATATAAAATCAAGAATTTGGATAGCTCTATCATTATTAGGGAATTTGAGCCCATAATTTAAAGATTCTTTTTAAAAAAGAGATCTCCCAGTCCAGATGGTTCTACCAAATGTTTAAAGAAGAAGTAACATTAATCCTACACAATATTTTCCAGAAAACAGAAGAGGAGGGAACACCTCCCAGTTTATTTTATAAAGCTTATGTTACTGTGCTGTCAAAATCAGAAAAAAGAAAGTCCAAATAAAAATCTAGAAACCATTATCACTAATGAATATAACCACAAAATCTTTAAACAAATTATTAGCAGGTAGAATTCAGCAATATTAAAAATAATTACACAATATGACCACATGAAGTTTATGAAGAAAAATTATGTGATAATATAAATTGAGGCAGAAGCATTTAATAAAATTCAAAACACATTCGTAATTTTTTAAAACTCTCAAAAAATAGGAATGGGGACCCCCTTGAATTGATAAAGATTATCTACAACAAACGAAGAAACCTACAGCTAACATTTTATTTAATGAAAAGACTGAATGCTTTCCCCCTCAGATTGGGAACAAGGCAAGGACACACACTCCTACCACCTATTCAAATTAGTGTTGGAAGTTCTAGCCAATGCAATAAGGCAGTGAACAAAAAGGCATATAAATCAAAAACAAAGAAATAAAACTACCCTTATTTGCAGATGACACAATTGTCAATAGAGAAAATAATACAAAAACTTATTTAGAAAAACACCAAATTCCTAGAACCAAAAAGTGAGTTTTGTAAGTTTGCAATTTAAAAGATAAAGATACAAAAATCAACTGTATTTCTATATACAAGCTGTGAAGCTATAACCTATACAATTTAAAACATGATACCACTTACAATCACCAAAACCAACCTGAAATTCTTGTCTATAAATTTAATGAAATATATATAAGACATGTATGCTGACAACTGTAAAATGCTGAAAAAGGAAATCAAAGAATAAATAGAGATACATACCATGTTCATAGATTGAAAGAAATTCAGAAAATATATCAGTTCTTTCCAAATTGATGTACAGGTTTAACATATTTTTTAACAAAATCCCAGAAGGAATTTTTGTAGATGTAGACAAGAATATTCCAAAATGTATGTGGAAAGAAAAAGGAAGAGAATAGCTAAACAATTTTGAAATAGAAGAATAAAGCAGGAGGAATCACTCTATTTCAAGATTTTTTACCTAGTGACAGTAACCAATAGTGTGTAATTAGTTACTGTTATTAGTGAAGAAATAGACACGGATCAAAGGAACAGAATAGATAGCCCAGAAACAGACCACATAATTATGCCCAAATAGTTTTGGGCAAATAAACAAAAGTAAATTCAATGGGGGAAAAAAGCCTTTTTATTAAGTGGTGCTGAAACAAATGAACATCTGTGGGGGGACTTAAAAAAAAAAGAGTTCAATCTAAACTTTACACCTTTTCCAAACATTAACCCCAAATGAATAACAGACTTAAGTCTAAAATAAAAAAATTTATAAAACTTTTGTAAATATCATAGGGGAAAACCTTCAGGATCTAGGGCTAGACAAAGGGTTCGTAGATTTGATACCAAAAGTATAATTAAAAAAAAAAAGAAAAACGATTAACTGAACTTCAACAAAATGAAAAGGTTTTCCTCTGCCAAATATCCTGTTAAGAGGATGAAAAGACAAGCTATAAACTGGGAGAAACTATTTTCAGACCACATAGCTGATATAGAGCTAGCATCTAAAAAATAAAAAGAACTCTCAAAACTCAGCAGTAAAATAATTAATCATTGTATAAGAAATGGGCAAAGGCATGAAGAGACATTTTGCCAAAGAGAATAGAGAGAGAAAGCAAATAATTTTTAAATATATTTAGCCATTAGGGAAATGCAAATTAAAACCTCAGTGAAATTCCACTATGCACCTATAAGAACGGCTAAAGTTAAAAATATGATTAACACAAAATATTTGCAACAATGTGGAGAAACTGGCTCTTACATGCATTGCCAGTTGGAATCTAAAATGTTACTGCTTAACAGTTTTTTTTTTTTTTTTTTTTTGAGACGGAGTCTCGCTCTGTCGCCCAGGCTGGAGTGCAGTGGCCGGATCTCGGCTCACTGCAAGCTCCGCCTCCCGGGTTCCCGCCATTCTCCTGCCTCAGCCTCCCGAGTAGCTGGGACTACAAGCGCCGCCACCTCACCCGGCTAGTTTTTTTTGTATTTTTTAGTAGAGACGGGGTTTCACCGTGTTAGCCAGGATGGTTTCGATCTGCTGACCTCGTGATCCGCCCGTCTCGGCCTCCCAAAGTGCTGGGATTACAGGCTTGAGCCACCGCGCCCGGCCCTGCTTAACAGTTTTTAAAACACTGAACATGCAACTAATATATGACTTAACAATTATACTCCTAGACATTTATCCCAAAGAAATGGAAATTTATGTGCACACAAAATCCAATACTAATAAACAGGAAATTAATAAATAAGAAAATATGTTCACTATTTAATTTCACTATCCTTTTGCTGTCATTCAATCCCATCTAATGTGCTTCATTCAAACAGACACACATACAAATTTTCTCTCTCTGTCACACAAACACACAGACACACACCCTGCTTGATATCCCATGACTTCCAAATACTATCCCTCAGACTCATCTTAGCTACCACAGTGTCTATATTCTCCTTCCAACCTCACTTCAGTGTTTCTCACAAACTGAAATGCCTGCCCCCAACCCCTCTCCAGACATGCCAATCCTGGTCCTTTTCAAAACCAGTTTAATGTTCACCTTCTTCTGGAAGCTAGCCCTTAGCTTCAGGGCACATAGTGATCACTCTCATCTCTCAATTTCTATAAAACTTAATTTTCATATATTTGTCTTGGCTGAGATTCACTCCTTTGTCAATACAAAGATAGCTTTTAGATGATCCTCTCTCCCTAATCTGGAAAACAGCTTATTTTCCTAAGAAGATAACTCATTAATTGAGGGCAGAGAAATACGTTGTATACTTCTCACATCTTCTATAGTACTCAGTATAAATATTTACTTTGATCATTTATCAAACATTAATTAAGCCTTTACTAAGTACCAGGCTCTGTACTCAGTACAGATAACTCTATTGCGAATGAGAGAGCGGGGATTATGTTCAGTATTTGTGGATGATGGTACAACTTTGAGCCATTTTCACTTCATAAAGGAATAATTAGAGAACTAAAAAAAATTCATGTGGCCCATGACCCTTCCCTTCCCTCAGGATCAGGCTTTAACTAAAATGTTAACTAAGAAGGGAAAATGCCCCACATGATGAAGGGCAATGATGAAAGCCTTACAGCTAATACCAACTTTTTATTTATTTATTTTTTTATTTTTTTGAGACGGAGTCTCACTCTGTCGCCCAGGCTGGAGTGCAGTGGCCGGATCTCAGCTCACTGCAAGCTCCGCCTCCCGGGTTTACGCCATTCTCCTGCCTCAGCCTCCCGAGTAGCTGGGACTACAGGCGACCACCACCTCGCCTGGCATACCAAATTGAATGTAGCTCCCTAGTGTCAGGAATACGACAAGGATCTCTGCTATCATCATTTCTGGTCAACATTCTAACTTAGAGAAATCAGGCAAGAAAATGAAATAAAAAGAGCCCAGAAGGAGACAAAACTGTCTTTCTCCCCATTTTGATCATCTATGCAGAAAATCATCTATGCACAAATAAAATACTAGAAAAGCTAAATGAGTTTATCCAGGCTACAGGATACAAAATCAACACGGAAAAATAATTTTATTTTTGTACACTAGCAAAGAACAATCAGACATGAAAACTTCAGAAAAAAAATAACACTTAGAATGGCATTAGAAAATATGAAGTCCGCAGGGATTAATTTGATAATACGAGCCCAATATCTGAACACTAAAACTATAAAACATTACTGAGAGAAATTAAAGTAGACCTATGTGAATGAAAAAATACATAGTTTTCATAAGTCAAAAGACTCAATATTTTTAAGATGTCAGTTCTTCCCAAATTTATCTATATATTCAAAGCAATCCCAATCAAAACCGCAGTGGGTTTTTTTTTCTTTTTTTTAATTAGCAGTTGATTCTGAGGTTCATATGGGGGGAAAAAAAGGGTCTAGAATAGGACTTTTTTTTTTTTTCCTCACAGACAGAGTCTCCCTTTGTCACCGACGCAATAGTGCAGTGGTGCTACCTCAGCTCACTGCAACTTCCGCCTCCCAGGCTCAAGTGATTCTCGTACCTCAGACCCCTGAATAGGTAGGATTATAGGCATGAGCCACCACACCCAGTTAGTTTCTGTATTTTTAGTAGAGACAGGGTTTTGCTATGTTGACTATGCTGGTCTGGAACTCCTGGCCTCAAGTGATTTGCCCGCCTCAGCCTCCCAGAAAATAACTTTTACAAAATCAAAGTTGGTGCACTAATTTATGAGCTGATTTTGATTTATTACTCTTCAGTAATTAAGACATTGTGATATTGACATAAAAATAAGCAAATAGGTCAATGAAGCATAATAAAGATGTGGAGGACCTAGAACTCTCTAAACTGTTAGTGAGAACATAAAATGATAAAACTACTTTGAAAAGCAATTGGTCAGTTTCTTAAAAAGTTAATCATCCATTTAATATTTGATCTAGCCATTCCATTCCTAAAGAAATGAAAGTATGTATTCATACAAAGACTTGTACATGAATAGTCATGGCAGCTTTATTTGTAACAGCCAAAAACTAGAAACAACTCCACGGAATGTATAAACATTTTGTGGCATTTCCATGCAAAGGGATATTAATTTGCAACAGAAAATAGTGAACTACATGCAACAATATGGATAAATCTAAAAATTGCTATGCTGAGTTAACACAGTAGACAAATAAAAGAATATAAACTGTACTCTTCCATTAATATAAAATTCTATAAAATGCAACTAATCTATAATAAGAGAAAGAAGATCATGGTTGCTCAGAAAGGGAGTAAAGAGAAGTGGAGAGGGAGAAAGAGAGAAGGGATAAAGGGGCATGGGCAAAATTTTTGTGCTGATGTATACATTTACTATCTTGTCTTTGGTGATGGTTTCATGTGTGCACACATTTGCTGAACTTATTGAATTCTACATTAATATATACTGTTTATTGTACGTCAGTTAGATTTCAATAAAGCTGTTTAAAAAATACTGACCAAAAAATCCCAATATTATGGCCTCAAACCAATTTAATTAGGATGTTTAGGAATGAGATCCATCCAAGTGGCCCCAAGCATTAATATCTTTTAAAGCTCCCTAAGGGCTTCTAATGTGTGTCCAATGTTCAGAAGCACTACAATACTTTAATAATACCCAGAAGCTCTGGGTATTAGTAAAGGGAGAATGTAATCTGCTATGTACTATGTACTACAGAATCCAAGCAATAGGAAACTAAGAAGAATTCACACAATCACTTCAGAAAGAAATCAACATTGATCTTGGAAATATAAGACACATTTAAAAAAAAATTTGAGTCACTATGTAATCTACAACATTAGCTACTCTGAATTTAACTAATCCTTTATTTGGAGAATTACACAGAAAACCTTCAGGCAAGACTCTAAAGGGGAGGATTCTATTGACTCTGTGACATGGTGATGGATGACTTAGGTTCTATAACAAATTTTCCAAGTGGGAAAACATACACATACATACACTTTGTTTTTATTTTAGATTTTCCCATGGAACTCTTACAGGAAAGGAAAATCACAGTTTAAGATTAAAGTAGTTCCTTCACATAACTCAAGTTGCCATGGTTTTTAATTATTCAATTAAAAATTATTGCAAAAAGCAAGCATTTTTATTTCTTTTCTGCTCCAAACTTAGTCATACATTTGCAGAAACCAATGCACATGTACAGATATCTTCTATTAAAATCCTTGGAATTTTGAAGGATGATAAATGTTCCTAAGACATCAAACAAGGTTACTAGAGGCTTTCTCTCTATGGTCTATGGCTGGGCTTCAGAAAATTACAGACAACTTTACATTGCATGCATATGTAAATTTTGCAAAATAAAGAGGACAGAGTTTTTATACAAAGGGCTTGCTGATCTAAAAGGATAAAGGACAATTACCTCAGAAGAAACGTATCTAAGCATATTTTTATCCACTAGACTATATTCTCCAATGGGAAAACAACTTCTCTAGAGTGTATGGCGGTTTGGGTCTCAGGTCACCCTGAGTGCTTTTATAGAAATTGACTGCAATGTTAACCAAACCTACTGAACAGCTCCTATTACCTACTTGTATGAGTTCCATTTAATATATTGGCAAATCTTTCTTCCTCAATGGCAAGGTATATTTGAGGGATGATGACAGATCATCAGCTATTCTTACTGACTACCCCCTATGTATGGTTCTCTGCTGGAGTACTTGGATGAAAAGCCAGGAGTCACAAAGTTAGAACTTTTCTGAGTAATTTTAAGGGACAAAGTGTTTTAAAAGCCTTTTTCAGTCATTTTTCCCACAGGCCTAATTCCTCTCTGAAGTAAATGGAAAATATACTTCAATGAGAAGGATTATGAAGTGATTATAAAGTAGGTTGCTCTGATTCCACTGAGTTCAGGGGGCATCAGAGACAAGTACATACAGAAGGAATGTGAGGGCTGGAAAAGACCAGAGATGGTCAGCTAGTGAGAAAATGAAAACGTAAGGGTTTTGGAAGAAAGTCAAAAAAGCTAATCCTGCTTTGAAAGGAAAATATGAACATGCTATATTTTTAGAAATACTGTGCTTTTTGTCCATAAAATTCACAAGAGGAGAAATTTACAAAGTATTTTTGATCCCCAAGCAACATATATTCTTTCTGTATAAGGAAACATCAAAGGTTGCTGTCAAGCTTGCATTTATTGTTCCAGTCACGGGAGCCTCCATAACAAATAAATCTCTCTGCATCAACACTTCTATTCCATTTCCTTGTAAATTTCCTCTCTCTCTCTTCCTCAAGTTTCTCTGATTGGCTCAACAAACACAATAATTGTCCCACCGCACAAGAGCTTTTTCTGTTAGCTCCACCTAAGACACTAGTATTAAGACAATTTATGCTTTTCAATTATGAAATCTGGTCCCACATTCACAGTCTTTACTTCTATATTTCTTTTGGTTCTTTTATCAAATCCCCATAGGACAGCATTTTTTTATTTTATTTTATTGAAGTTCCTTATAATGAACACTAAATTCATGGAATTGTCTCACCAATATTGAGGTTCAAAAAAGGAAAACCACATTAAATGGGAGAGGTGAATTTCTAGGCTTGTGACTTATGACGATGATAAGTTTAATAAAAGACGATGATAACAGATAAACAGTATAGTCCTTAAAGGGTTACAATTATAAATGTGCTAGACAGATTTAAAGAATTACTTGGATCTGTGGTTTTAAACGGTTGCATGATAACTTACAAGGCAAAGATTAAATGACTTCTTGAGAATCACAGAGGCAATGTCTTAGGATTTAGGTAGAAAGAATCAAGGGTGATCTTAAAAAAACAGAACCAGAATATGTAAGCTAAAATAAATCATGGTCTAGGCCAAGTTAAAATGTATTGGGGAAAAAATGTCTTGAGCAAATGGGAGTAAGATCCATCAATTTAATTGTGTAACTCCCTTAGTCACTATAGATCATGATAGAATGCCTCTACTCAAAACAACCATATTGAAAACTATTGTTTAAAACAATGACCAAGGACAGGGGTTCTCAATGTGTGGCCCCGGGACAAGCAGCAACAGTTTCACCTTGACCCTTGCCTGACATGCAAAATCTCAGGCCCCACCATACATGCACTGATCAGAAATAATTCTGGGGGTAGGTGCTGCCAATTGGTGTTTCAATACACTCTCAAGGTGATTCTGATATTCCCTAAAGTTGAGAACCAATGGCCTACAAAGATCTAAATCACTTTTCTAGTTTGTAGTTACTTTCCTTTTTGGCTTTAGCCTAAAGTGGGGACTGAAGGTATGTAGAGACCGTATTTTATAAATGAGTGTATGACTGTGCTTGAATAGTATCTTCTTTCCCCATATTCCCCTTCTTATTATAAGAAATTATAGCTATTGAAACCATATTGTCCATTCAATCCTTGTTATTTCTTTCTTGAAAACTGAGGAGAATCTGTCATCTTTATCTTTGCTAACACTGACCTAATTCCGGCCTTCACTAACTTATTCAAATGTTCATCCCCACCGACTGATCTAATCCCTTTCCCCTTGTGTTGCCTCCCACTCCCATTATAATCAGAATAATGTATCTAAACATAAATCTCTCATTGCTTGATCCTCCAAAGCCTTCCTCTTCCCTGTTCTCTTATCTACAGGACACTCCCTGGCCTGTTTTATAAGGGCTTTTATTACCTAGCTCCATCCTACTTTTGGGGCTTAACTCTCGCCTCACCTCATCAATTATCCTGTCCTTCAGGCACCATCAACGTCCTAGTTATTTTGGAGCCTCTCAAAATCCCTTAGGTGCCAAGGCCTATGGTTACTCTCCCTGGCCTGGACAAGTAGAGTAATAACTAATACACATTCGTGAACTTAGGATTCCACTGATTCGCCCCTCCTTGCAGTTCTCTCCTGTATGGCTCTCCTTGCATTCAGGAACTAAAGCTGGATCAGCTAATTGGATATACTGAACTGGGCCAAAGGGAAAAGGCCACAGGAAACCTCTCTAATCATATGCATACTTTAAGAAAGACCTTCTGAAAGAACTGTTCCTGCTCCTCTGCTAATCCATCCATGACCCAGCAAATTAAAATTTCACGTTCTTGAGGCAGAAAAGTTAGTAGTGTAATAGCATACTAGACAAGTGGGGAACATTTGGAGCTCGAAGCATAAACTTTTGGATAACATCACGTCAGCAGAATACAGATAACACCTCCTGTATACAGATGCATTGATCAGGTATCCTAAACTACCTGGGAGAGTTCTAATTTCAGAATTTTTTTCATTGTCCCCTAAGTTACTAATTTTAACATTCTGTCATATAAAACATATCTGAGACCTCTTATGTCATCTAAAAAAGCCATCAAAGTTTTCTCACCTATTGTTTTAATTTTTCATTTGGAAAATATGGTATCTAAATCAAAGGTCATTTGTCCAACACATAAATAACTCTGATCCAAATCTGAGATCCACGTAATGTCAGAATTAGAAAAACATTTGTGACATCTTAATTTCTCCATTGAGAATAATCTCTCCATGACCTTTTTAAAACGTAACCACAATTTGGACAGAATAACTCTTATTTGCAGCTGACCAACCAACACTAAATGTGCTGAAAGAGGGACTTTTTAATTTGCAACTAAAAAGAAACCAGTGCTAAATTCAATGATTAGTGTCACTTCCTTTCATTCTGCCTCATGTAAATATGGAAGTTGGCAAGGGTTTTATTTCCTGCTACAAGCATTTCGACTTTTCTATTTCACAGTGATTTTATTGACACAGTCTAATGCCAATTCTACCAGTTCAGAAGAGCCTAGTGAAATAACAGCGGTGTCTGAAAACAACCATGATTGAAAGGATGTTTTCGCTGCCCATTTAGTTCTTTTCTTGGCTGGACAATTATTGTTGATATCCATCAAACCAATGATAATGGTTCTTGGGTCAATGGCCATTGTTTATTGTTGCTTTTGAGTCTAATTGGCCTTTTAATATAAAAGGAAGTTTTCTAAGAGGAAAATGAAAATGGTGACAGAGAAAGTATTGATAAGAGATTATCAGGAATACATTCTCAGTATTCCTGAACCTATTTGAAGTTCTGGGCCTGAATTTAGAGACCTTGTTATATAATTAGAGTTTAAAGTAATAGTCCAAATTGATAGTCTGGATTCTATGAACCAAGTATTTCTCATCAGAAGAAATCATAATTTCAGAAACTTAAAAACATCACCATCACTTGATCAGAAATCTACTATGTAAAGTGAAGAACTATGTCGAATATATTTCAAAATTTGTGAAGATTCCTCACACGAAAAAGCTTTTTTGTTGCCATTCCAGAGAGTATTAAAAACTTTTGAGTATGCATAAAGATCAAAAAGGAATACAGCTGTAACAGCTCTGTAATGCATGAAAAAGACTGTGCATATATCATGTGATTAACATATTTCTCCAACACACGTGATAGAGATGATATAAAAAGAGGAGGTAGCCTTATGCTTCTGAAGGCGTAATGCTTGTGAAGCCTGTGGATCTACAATGCTTATGACCTTCATATACATGATATTATACCAAGACACCTAGCAACATCTTAGTCAAAGAAAGAAAAGTCAGCAAGCAAGAAAATAATCATAATTTTTAAATAACTCAAATCTTTACTGGCATTTCTTTAAAAAAATTACGGATATGCATTGATCAGGCCCACACATTTTAAAACCCCTTTCCTTTTTTTTTGCCCACCCACATCCCATGAATACTTCACTTAGCTTCTCCCTCATCCTTCTCTCCTACTCTTCCCTAAATTAATTTTGCAAGTTAGCACCCACACATTTACCCTTCTTCACTGCTTTTCTCCTGATTATGTCTGTATAAACAAAAACTCAGAAGACCTAATCTGGTAAGCCAAGAAAGACCCTTTTTGAAGAATGAGGTAAGAGAAAAGAACAAATCAAGCCAAGCCAAAATCTTCTTCAGAGGTTCAGAGATTCATGTTACTCATTTCCCTTCCATACAAATCTAACAAATTATCCAAAATACCCTATCACTGCTTAATTTGACACTCTTCAGCTTAATTTCATCTATAACAGAGGAAGTTTACAAAGTTGCCAAAATGAAGCTACTTTTGCTCATTTTGGGTTAAGAATGTAGGTCAAACCACTTTTAGAAATAGAGAAAAAGATATTTCCAGTTTAAACAATCAGAAATGTTTTACAATTGAAACATTTTAGGAAATTATTTGGTAGATATTCCCCTTTTTCCCTCAATGCCTTGCATATAATAGTTTCTCAATAAATAATTCTTGGTTAATTAAACTTTTAGAATAGTTTTCTAATTTCTCTTAAGGATCCAATCCTGTTAAATTTGTAAGATTTAATAAACTTGGAATTATTTCCTAGCTCTACCTGCCTTTCCATGGCGCCTGGGTATTTCAAAGGCGATTTTCTCAGACATAAACATTGGCAATAGTATTTCTAGTGCATCTTACCATAGGAAGTACACCAATTATCCAACAAACCCATTAATGACAGTTGATGAGGTGCTGTCAGAACATCATGTTAGTAAACACATTCTATTCTACTCTGACTCTTTAGAGAACTCATCCATACTTTAAATTCTACTGCCTTGCCCAAGTGTGTCTGCCTTCCTTTCCCCACCCAGACACAAAATGACTCACTGATTTTCATTTGTCCAAAACTGAGTATATAGTATAGCACATAAAAGGAATCTCAAAGCTATAAAGCATTTTGTTACACAATCATAAGGGAATCCACTTCCATTATTCAGAGGAATACATTCAGCTGTTAATGACTAATGCAACAAATTTCTTTTTAATGTAGAAAAGAGGAGGTGTTGACATCATATCTTGATGAGGTTTCAAGTGCTCTTTCTCCCCTTCCGTTTTCTGTAACTTGTTCCATGTCCCCCTCTTCATACTGATATGTACATTTGTTTCTAAAATAGAATCAGACTAAATGTGAATGTCTGCTTTTTCTGTGTGTAGAAGTTGAGTCAATGCTGCCCCTTTTAAAAGGAGAGTAAGATGCACTATTACCTACCATTCCTTCATACAACAGGAATGTTCCAAATGACTCTTATGTGCCAGGATCTGTGTTGTACCCTGAGGATACATTAAAAAGTAACCAAAATTCATAGCACTTATAGTCTCATCGAAGAGTTAGACCAGAGGTTGACAAGTCTTGGCCCATGGATTAAATCTGGCCCACCACCTCTTTTAGTAAGTGAAATTTTATTGGAACACAGCCGTATTTGTTTTCTTGTAATAGTAGGGTTGAACAGTTGCAATAGAGACCATATGACCCACAGTGCCTAAAATTTCTACTCTGTGGCCCTCAACAGAAAATGTTTACCAACCTTTCAGATAGAAAATAAACATAAACAATATATGGATTGCAGATGGTGAGGTATGCACTATGAAGAAAACAAACTGCTATGATGAAAGACAGTAAGGGCTGAGTGGATACAGTGATCTTTCTCAGAGGGTGATGTTTAAACTGGGATTAAATGGTGAAAGGACGGACAACATGAAACACAACAGGAAAGAGCTGATCATTAGGGACCATGATGTTTAAAAAGGTAAGTGGCTCTGGAACAGATCTCCTGGGTTCCAATCCTGGTTCCAACAGTTACTAGGAAGTGACCTCGGGCATCTCTTTGTGCTTTAGTTTTCTCATCTATACAATGGACTTAGTATATATGTCTATATTTCACCGTGAACACTAAATGAACTAATATGTATACAGCGTTCAGAACAGGGCCAGGTACAGAGTAACCATTCAATAAATGTTATTTATTAATATTTTTGTTAATTGTGTTATTGCTATTACAATTATTTCAAAACCCTGTGACTAAAAATATCTTGGCATGTTCAAGGAAGAAGTAGAAGAAAAATATTACAGACTGAAGCAGACAAGAAAGACAGTGACAAGAGATGGCATACATAAAATAGATATAGTTCATAGTAAATTGTACTTTTTAAAAATGTAATGGGAAGTCGTTGAAGGTATTTTGGCCTAATAGTGATTGATACTTATGGTTTACACAGAACTTCTGGTTGCTTGTGGAGAATACACTGGGAAAAGACAGGAGTTGAAGTGGAAACGGCAATTAGCAAACTACTCCAGTAGTCCATGCAAGAAATAATGATGATGTTCTAGGGTAGAAGCTGTGCAGATAGAGAGGTCTATTCTCTGAGGTCCATGACTCCACTATCTGGGAGATTCTCCTCTTCCTTTGCCCTCCTTAGCTAGAGCTGAAGTAGCACTAGAGAATGTGTCCATTAGGAGATAACCGCTTTCTCATACAGCTTCTTGCCTATAGAAGGTTGGTTGCTTTTCATCCAGGTTAATGACTTTTAACATTAAACACTCTGTAATTTTTTAGTTTGATTCAAGATAGATTCAGGTGCCACTAGCCACACCTACAGTTCTTTTCTGGACATATTTCTTAAGTGTGCTATTTTTATTTCCTCTCTGTTATGCCTTTCTCCCTCTTTCTAACTAATCAAAACACAGATCAACTAGGCCTTAGAGGGAGAGACGTACCTTTCATGTCTTTTACTTGAGCAATTTTATCTTATTGAAAAGAATTTCTGGGTCCCCCAACCTTAACTGGATCTTTGTTCTGGAACACCTTGGTCCACACAGAAGTTTAAGCAATGGTTGTCACAGCCAAAAGTTTGATTTGATTCCTACCTTAAGGCTGTTTCAATCAGACGCTGTTGTTCAAAGACCTTTCATTTTACATTTTACTGGTTGGGATTGTGAAGAAATTTCATAGTCCATACCTGGAAGTTTCTGAATTTCTAGACTCTATTTCCTTGTATTTTTTTTAAGTCCAATCCTTTTGAAATCTTGTCTGTTTCTTGTAATACCTTGTTAACTGTAGCCAACAGTAACCAAATAAACTATTAATGTTCTATTTTCCATACTCTTTTCCTAGAGTTATAAGTTCTTCAGGTATGATCTGCCTTCCTCATTATCACAGGCAAGAGTTTTACCAAATATTTTGGGATTCCTTACTTATCTTTGCAGCCTCCAATAGTCCCAAAGTCAATACCATATTGTTAGACCTTCTGTTTGGGCAAAAAGTCAACTTCAGTGTGACAAAGGCCAGGTTACACTGAAATAATAAATAATTGCAATCTTATAGACTTATCACAGCAAAAACTTTATTTGAGATTCACAGTTTCTTTCCAATGTGGGATGACAGGGTAGCTCCGCTCATGTAAATATTGAGGGACATAGAATTAATGCAGTATTCCTTTCAGTGCTACCCAGTGGAGCATTCCTTTGAACAGTTGGAAAGATAGTGTAACAAATCATCTGTAAGCTCTTAAAGTTACACATGACATTTCTGCTCATATTGCATTGGCCAAACAAATCACGTGGTTATACCTCATGTGAAAGGCAGTAAGGGAGGGCAATCCCACCATATTGCCAGAAAGTCAATAACCTAATTCGTAGACATCACTAAAGACCACCATAGACCCTTACAATTTTCTCCATTCCAGAAAGACTTGTTTTATTATTGACATGTTGGTGTACACAAAGTGCTCAATAAATGTTGAATGAATTAGGGAAGTTCAATTCAATAAAAGATTTATAATTCAATGTATACAGTGATTACAGGGTATAAAAAGTTAATTTAGTCAACTAACTATATTTACTATTTGCAAAGCTTTACCTTAGTCACTGTGTGCTAGTTTTATTCTCTGACCTCAAGTTACTAACGCTACATATAGATGCAGATACAGATGAATAGTTGTAAACAGAACAAAAAACACTTACCACAACCATGATTATTTAGAATAGTAAAGGGATAAAATGTTCTAGTAAATTTAACTTTTGGTAAACTAAGTTTTAAACATAAAACCCATTTATTTTATCTATTATTTTAGAAGAACTTCTTTTGTCTTTATATATAGCTATAATGTTCTTTTTAATGGATGTGTAGTAATCGATGGTATAGAGGTGTCATAATTTTTAATCATTTATATACAGATAATTTTTCAGTATTTTCTATTGCATGTAACATTTTTAAAATATACTTTATAGCTATTTTTGTCCATGTTCAAGTTTTTTTTTTTACTTTGATTTTAGCGTCAGGGGTGCAGGTTTGTTATACAGGTAGTTTGCATATTGCAGGGGTTTGCTGTACAGAGTATTTCATCACCCAGGTAATAATCATGCTACCCATTAGGTAGTTTTATGATCTTCTCCTTTCTCCCACCTTCCACCCTCAAGTAGGCCTCAATGTCTGTCATTCTCATTTTTGTGTCCATATATTTTCAATGCTTAGTTCCCACTTATAAATGAAAACATGTGGTATCTGTTTTTTTGTCCTTGGATTAGTTTACTAAAAATAATGGCCTCCAGCTCCATCCATGTTGCTCCCAAAACACATAATTTCATTCTTTTTTTATGACTGCATAGTACTCCATGGCATAGATGTGCCACATTTTCTTTGTCTAGTCTACCATTGACAGGCATTTAGGTTGATTCTATGTCTTTGCTATTGTGAATAGTGCTGCAACAAGCATACAAGTACATGTGTCTTTATGGAAGAATAATTTATAGTCTTTTGGGTATATACCCAATAATGGGATTGCTGGGTTGAATGGTAATTCTATTTTAAGATCTTTGAGAAATCACCCTATTGCTTTCCACAATGGCTGAAACAATTTACATTCCCACCAGCAGTGTATAAGCATTCACTTTTCTCCATAACCTTGCCAGCATCTTATTTTTTAACTTATTAGTAGTAGCCATTCTGACCTTTGTGAGAGGGTATGTAACTGTGGTTTTGATTTGCATTTCTCTAATGATTAGAGAGGTTGAACACTTTCTCATAGTGGTGGCCATGTGTATGTCCTGAGAAGAACTTTTAATTTTGTTTTAGTCAAACTTCCTGCCTTTGGTAATAGATGTTTTTTTCAGTGATTCATAGCCATTACGCTAACAGAAGTATTAATTGCATCATATAGAAAATGTAGAAAATTGGGCTGAATGTGTATTGATTTCCTATAACCTGAAACTTGTGCTTTAAAAAAGCTTTCATTTTCACACAGTATTTTGTACATAGTAAATTAGTATTTGCTTTTAATTTATAAACTTATCTTCTTGAGTAAAATATAAGTAATTTTAATTTGGTAATTTTGTTATTTAGCATATGATTTTAAAATATTAATTATTTCTAACCCATGCTTCAAATATATGCACTAAAAATTTTGTGCAATATACAGAATTGTTAGAGGGCTGCTGGAGTGATTGAAATGAGCAAAGCCTCATACACTTTTAAGAAATTTCTAATTGTAAGCTCTTTGAAGTCAGGAGCTGTATACTATTCACTTTAATCACTTTTTTCTTTTTTGCTTTATTCTATTTTTAATTGTTAAAAACTTGGAAATTTTTAAATTTGTAAAGTTTTACATTATATATGCATTACAGTTAATTTGATTCTTACAGAGTGGCTAATACATAGTCTTGCACATAACAAGAATCTAGCAAATGTTTGTTAGGCTTAATTCTAACAGAAGTTTAGAAAGATGGAGGTACAGTTCATTGGACAGGGCTAAGAGTAAAAAGTGAGATATATTCTGATGACGAGCATAAGTTTTATATAATCACTAGCAATCAGAGATTAAGGAGCTTGGATTTTGTTTAGCCAACCACCCATCTCATGCTTGAATCCCCTCTACAAAATCCCTACCATTCAATGCTCCTGTAGTAGGAAAACCCTTCACCGCTAGTCCATCCTTTCTATCTCCAGAAACCTCTGTTACCTGACAAGAAAACAGAATGAAAATGCTAGATTTTGAAGCACACAAGGAAAGTGTAAAAAATAGTAATTAATAAACACAAATCCAAAATTAGGAGTTAATATCTATGGGTACAAATTTTTTTTTATTTATTTCATCTATGTTTTTCCCCTTATTTTGTGAAAGAGAAATAAATTAGTGTGTTATAATTCAACTCAATGTAACTTCTAGGTACAGCAAAGAAAATATAAAACAATTTTAGAAGCATGTCCTTGTATCATCATAAACTATGGAAGAAAAAAATAATTTCAAGATTCAACACAATTAATACTAATATAATTAGAGAGTTGTTCCATACGTAAAATGAATGTATGTTTCCATGGAAAGCCAAACTCCTATTTCCTAGCAATTATGTTCCAGTTTTTGTCATTACTCTAATTAAACCACTATTCATAAACAGAATGTTTAGTTTAATTTTCCAAAATGATACACAACCTAATAGAAAAACATTTGCTGGGTAAAAATTTTTCCCGTGCTAGAGTACTATCAAATGTGATGAAAAACCTACAACATCACTAGTCTACATTGTATTTGTGTTCTCCTACTGCACTGACTTGCTTGTGGTGATACTATGGAAAGTACTGTTTAAGTAAGCCTGAGCTGAAGCTGTGCAAGATTTATTAAAACCTCTCCCAGTTGCTGTCTTTCTTACCTAAATTTAGGACCTGGTACTGGGAGAAGCAGCAATACTATCTAAGAGCACTTCTCACTGCAGGCTAGTATCCTAAAGTTGCCTGCAAAAGGGACTCCAGATGTCTTCTCAATGGAAAACAAAAAGACAAATTTCATAAGCTTGCAGGTTAAAGGGATGTCGCAGCTCAAAAATTTGAGAATTTGTCATCATTTCTCCCCTCATAAATCAGCATAATAAGCAAACAAGTTATTCAGCATGGCCACTACTATTGACATATATTAATAAATAGTAATTTTCCAACATATACAAAGTTGTAACTCACCACTTCTCAGAAGGACCATCATCTTAGTTTTGCCATCTGGGCATCCCAGACACATGCCTATATCCCTTTATGAGTAGCAAGACACCCACCTTAGGTGATAGAAAAGAATGAGGAGCCAGGGGAATGATATAGAGGAAGAAGTTGCATCTAAAGGTTGGGGCAAATATTTTTGTTCATTTGCTAAAACAAGAAGACGTTAATTGAATGTTCACCTTGTACCATGAAATCCATGTATATTACTGTATTCAGTCTTCAAAAGAATCAATTAAAGCAGGAGTAATTTTTACCCTTTTTTAAAAAAAACAAAAATAACTACGATGATGAAAGAACAGGAATTAAACCAGGTTTTAATACTGATTCCAATCGCAGGCCTCTTGTTCCATTGTCTCCAGTCATTAAAGACATAGCTGACAGTCTCAGAGGGAAAGATACAGACTAACCTTCCCAATAAGAGAGTAATTGGATACAAAAATGAAGTTTCATATATACTGGCAAAAAGCTGAAATGTGGTAATAGCAATTAATAAGGCTTCATGGTGAGTCCATGGTAAACAAATTGACTAAAGGTTTTGCATCTCCAAGAATTACTTTACTTTATGAAGACATCAGTTTTTCGAGAAGAGGATGCTAAATGTTATGCCCTCGATGATGGTAATCATAAATTATTCTCTTTATTCTCTCAGTTTACCCCCAATTGATATTCCCAGTTTCCTTTGTGTTCTTAGTTAGATAATGGTAATATTGATGTCAAGGGTATTACTGCACACATAGCCTAGCCACACACTTAAAAATGAATGTTTTTGGTAACAAGAGAATCAAGCAAGAGGGTGTGGATATATTGAGTGAACCTCTATCACCTGGACTAGATTACAAACATGTTTCTATGGATGGTAATTGAAAGTACAACCCTGTTTCCTGATGAAGTTTCCAATGATGTTAATCTATAATGTGCAATTTTCCTTTCACTGGCTCTTTTTAAAAAGTCTTGCCTATTAGCACTATATGACTTAATAACAGTTTAATAGGTGATATGGTTTGGCTGTGTCTCCACCCTAATCTCATCTTGAATTGTAGCTCCCACAATTCCCTCATGTTGTGGGAGGGACCTGGTGGGATGTAATTGAATAATAGGGGTTGGTCTTTCCCATGCTATTCTCGTGATAGGGAATAGGTCTCATGATATCTAATGGTTTTATAAAGGGGAATTTCGTTGCACAAGCTCTCTTCTCTTGTCTGCTGCCATGTGAGATGTTCCTTTCACCTTCTGCCATGTGAGGCCTCCCCAGCCACATGGAACTGTGTGAGTCCATTAAAACTCTTTCTTTTGTAAATTGCCCAGTCTTGGGTATGTCTTTTTCAGAAGGATGAAAATGGACTAATACAATAGGTTTTGATTTGAAATGACAGCATTTCTTAAAGCATCTACAATAGCCATGTTTAAAATATCTTCAGTATTGTGGGCAGTCATGAGGATGCATTGCCCACATCTCCCTTCAAGAGAGCCTGCCATGAGGAATGTAGCTGAATGACAGCCAACAGCAACCACATCTTTGGATCCATTGCCACGTTCATGCTAAAGCTCACTCAGCTGTGCTCAGCCAATGACCAATAATCTAGTATCCTAAGCACATCAGGATACTAAAGCCAGACTTTTTCTGACCAGTACATTTCTCTGCTATCTCTCCTCTGAGACTCCACTGGACATGAGTTTCTCAGAGCTGCACAGCAGACTAAGGCCCTTCCTCCCCCATCCTTCTCCTTCCTACTCTCCTTTCACTGGTGTCAGACCTGTTTAGTGGTCTGAAGGCTCTCCACTGCCTCCTCCTGCTCCCTCTCCTCTCTATCCTTCACAGATGTTTCTTTCAATAAATCTACTGTATGTCTAATGCATGTCTTCTTCTTGGAGGACCTAAATGAACACTTGAAAATATTAACAGTTTTGTATTTCTTTTGTTTTTATCTAAATTTTCACTGATTTTAAGCTTTAAATTTGTTGCACTTGAAATTTACAAGTTTCAAGTCTGACTTGGTTGGTATACCAAGTTACTGAGACTTATGTTAGAATTCCTTCCCTACAAACTGACTACCCTTTAAAGATATTAATCATCCAAGTGAGACAAGAAAGAATAAAAAGTTCTGTTCAGTCAAAGCTCTTCCTTCCACCAGGAATTGATGGTTTTTGTTTTGATCTCCTTTTGGCATTTTTGCTTTGGCTTGCAGTTTCTTAAGGTCTTTTCCTGAATGGCTCTGTAAGCACCGAGGTGCATAATTTGTAGTAATTTAGACCTTGCTGTTGCAGATGAAAGAACTGGTAATAGAGAGACCAGTAGGAGATCAACCCCAAAATACAGAAGAACGGGCCTTTAATGGTATGCTCAGACATTCTTTTGAAAAACCTTTGGCCAGGACAAACTTTAAATGTGAGCTTAATATTACCCCTCACAAATAGAAATGTGAATATCCTTCAAAAACCCTTGGACATCTTGACATTTACATATTAGTTAGGGCCATTTTCTGTGGGGTTTTTTTCTATTTAGTCTATGGATCTAAGATCTATAAATGCAAGACATTTGGGGATGGAGGGTGATTCCATTTCCTGACTTAGTACATATTACTCTATTTATACCGACACATACTCAGTCCCAGACAATCACTGGTCTGTTTTCTATCATCAGATTAGATTTCCCCTTTCTAGAATATTACATAAATGGATTATACAGTCTACAGTATTTTGAGTTTGCCTTCTTTGGTTTGGTTTAATGTTTTTGAGATTTATCCATGCTATAGCATGCATCAGTAGTTTGCTCCTTTTAATTGCTGAGTAGAATTTCATTCTATGAATATGCTGTAAAATGTTCATCCATTAACCTGCTGATGAACATCTGGCTATTACATTTTTGGCTATTACGAATAATGCTGCTGTGAATGTGTGCAAGTCGTTATGAGAAATATGTTTTTATTTATCTTGAATACATTTCTAGACATAGAATTTCTGGGGCTTTTTATTTTATTAAACAATCAAGTAGACCACATTATTTACTTTTGTGGGTGCCCTAGATCATTCTACGTTTATTTTCCCAGTTGTTAGAATAGTTCTTTGAAGTATGTTTCCAGAGAAGTTATTTAGCATGGTGGGTCTTCTGAGGCCTTATATACCTGTGAATATATTTATTGTGCCATCAAATTTTAATTATTTTTGCTGAATATAAAATTCTACATTCAAATTTGTTTTTCTTCAACATTTGTAAATTACTATTCTACGGTGTCTTGCCATCACTGTTGAGAAGTCAGCTGTTGCCCTAATTCTTATATTTTTTAAGGTGGTCCGCACTTTCCTTCTGGAAATATATAGTATGTTCTTGTGTGTTTCTGTGTTCTTAAATTTTACTACTTAAATGAATAGTGTGTTCAGCTGTAGCTTTTTCCTTATCTTTCCTGCTTTACATTCTTTGAGATATTTTCAATCAATCTTCTATTCTCTTAGCATTCCTTTAATATATTACATATCTAATTTCCACCAAATGTTTTCTAAGAGTTCCTCAGTTATATTCATTCTGCTATTTATTATATCCTTTGTGTTCTTTATTTTTACTATTATATTTGTCATTCCCCGTGCTTCCTCTTGGTTCTTTCTTACAAATACGTATTTCTGCTTTACTTTACCAATATTCACTTTCATATCTTCCAGGGTATTGACTACATTCATTACAAAACTTACAATTTATATAATCTCAAGCATGTATAATGCACATAGTCAATATCCTGGAAGACAGAAAAGAAGCTGTGCTGTTCAGATTTTTTTTTTTTTTTTTTTTTTTTTGGCTTATGTGTGCTGATTTTGAGAGTGTTAGAGACTTTGATTAATAATATCTAACAAAAGGGTGGTTCAAAGACCAGTCTTCTGTCATGTGCCATGCCTTGTGGGTTTTAGGGATGGCACATATTTCAGGGTTCACCCACACCTCATTCTGGATTTGACCACTATGCCCTCATCAGACAAATCAGTTTTACATTATGCATACATCCCTATCTGTCTATCATGGCATCATCCTAGGTATTTTTTCTCTCTTCATTACAGCCACCTAACCTCAGGGGTATAAAGGGAGGGATGTGAGGAAGGAGAAAATTCTCAAGATCTGACCAACAACTTTGCCTTTGTTATTTGTTCTTTGGTCCAGCCAAGGTCTCTAATTCCCTCCTAATGTTGCCAGTATAGTCCCTGTGACGTTGAGCTTGTGCTGCTGCATTTTTGATTTGCAGTAATCATGGTACAGACAAGGAAATCTGGAGGAAAAAACATTGGCAAACCCAAAGCTTTCTCAAGAGAAATTTCTATTTCTCACAAACTTATCTGTAATGAGTTTAACTAATATTTACTAATCTCTAGGAGAGAAGTCACTCAGAGGAAAAAAAAAAAAAATTGGGCTCCATCTGACCCAATTCAATTTAGATGAGAATTGAAGACCATCTCCCCTGCACCTGCCACCCACCCTCCCCCTTCTGAAATGCAGCAAGCTCAAGGCAGGATGGTGACTGTGGCAAGCGGCCATCTCTGAGAGTGGGGAAAAAAGATAAGATTACCTAGGAATGCCTAAGGTAAGAGACATTTATTTTCCTACTTAGAGAGAAGGTAGGACTTTCAAAGAGGACACTGAAAATATCTGAAGGGATAGAGTGAGGACATAGGCAGGTGCATGAAGATAAAGAGGAAGCTCAGGCCATTGCTGGTATTTTGATGATTAAGAACTGGCACAAATTAGTACCACACTCACAGTGAAAAAGGCAGGGAAGTGAACAGGGAAATGAGCCAAAAGGTACTTCCTGCTGCACTCTGCAGGGCTGATGCAAGAGGCCTTATGAATTTGGCCAGGAAAAATTTGGCCGCCAGGCTGTGAATGACCTTGGTGTTACTCTCTCTGGAATACCAACATGGAGCTGGGGTTGGGGCACATTGGATACTGTGGGGTTCCTGCAGGTATTCTTCAAAATTTCTCAACCAAATAATGATGCAGATATTAGTCACTTGTCCATAAGTTATTTTCTAGACTACGGTGCTAAATCTGTTTGCCAGTTGGGAATTTGGGGCAGTCCAGCAATGGTTATTTCCCATTCTACCAAGAGGGCTTCTGGATGGAGCTTCAGGCTACATGAAAGCATAACTTCCTCTTCAATTTTAGTGAAAAGGCCTGGGTCTTTCATGCCAAAGTAATTTCTGACATCAGAATTATCTCACAAGTAAAGAAAGTGATGGTCGTATTAGAATCGCTTCTTCTGCTTTTTATTCTGCCACCCTCACCATCCATCCCAGAACTCAGGCTCTGAGTATATTTTAATTTCCTTCCACATCGCCTATGGGCATGAAGCACCAACTCAGCCTGACTTATGGGAGGAGCATATCCTCTCTTCACTAAAGCCCAGCTCTCGGTCCTTCAGCTACTAAAAGTCAGTGGCAATGCAACCTTGGTGCTGCTGTGCTGCTATTGATCTCTTTGATAAAAAGTCACTACTTCCAGATCATACATCCTTTGTACTCTCTGACATACCACATTAATTTACAGAATACAAACACATTTTCACCCCACTGACAAAGAAACCTTGATGGAGAGGTTCTAAACTCTTCTGAGAAATCCACATTCTGTTGGCCACAAGGATGTTCCAATTTCACCACTAACCTGCTTTGCTTTCCTCTTTTCCTAGCTTTATTCTAGTCTTTAATTTTCATATACTTCCCAACTTTCCAATCCTCTTCCCTGCAGTATAAGCATAAAAGTTTGCCTCGTCCATAGATGGTATAAGGTGTAAACACTTAGATCAAGCCTTCTATTTCAGAATCTCCCCTTAACCTGGTTATCACACACAGACACACACACACCCCAGCACCTTTTCAAAGGCACTTCTTTGTTTTCACATGCCTAGGTTAGAGAAAAGAAAAGGTAAAAGTAAGAAAACACAAAGTAAGAAAAGACTCTGAGTTGCAAATTTTGGGAATTAACCATAGGGTCTCTATGCTTCTGACCAACAATTCCTAAATGATAAACACCCTGTTAAGAAATGCTTTGTAAATTGCAGTTTTTCCAATAACCAAATATTCCTACATTCCTGACTACATGCTGGTAAGTTTTCTTCACAGTGTCTGAGGTGTAGGGACAATGTGGAAAACGGTCTGGAGAAGAGAGGGAACACAATATTGTGGAGGAACAGAAATTTCAGTAGAGCCAGAACGCAGAGTAGAAGGTGGAAGTGGTAAGAGGTGATGTTAGAGGGGAAAGCGGGGTCAAATTATGATAGACCTGAAAACCATTACATAAAGCCTGCAGGCAATGTAAAACCACTAAGGGATTGCCAGTATGAAAATATCATGATAATCTTTGAATTTGAGAAAGATCACTGTGCTTTACGTACAGTCTAGACTGGAAAGGGGAAGAACTGTGGCTAGGAAGCCTATTAGAAGGTGACAAAAGGAGCCCGCACAAGTGGTAATGGTGGCCTGAACTAAGTATTAACAGTGGAGATGGATAGAGGTGAGCTGGTTTGAGACAAATGAGCAGGAAAAATTGAAAGGACCTTATTATTGTGTTTCATGTAAAGAAAGGAAAAGAGAGAAAAATCAAGGAATTCACCCAATTTTCTGGCTCAGAAAGCTAGATAAATAATGGTCGCATTTATTAAATTAAGGTACACAAAAAAGAAATAATATAGATGAAAGCACATGGCCAGTTGAGTTTGTGGCATTTTTTAGTTTAAAATGCCTTTAAAGAGCAACTACAAGGCCCGTGGCAAAGCTTGCACTAGCCTGACCAACAGCATTCTCTGTAGTGGTCTTTCTTCCTGAATCGAACAGGAGCACAGTTGCTGGTTCCAGAACTTAAAGCACCCCCACCACTGTCACCAGAAACCCATACTGTACAGAAATACTGGCTACTAAGAGGACCTCCACATTGCGTAACTCCAGGAGGCATTACAGTCTTGTTGCCACAATGTGCCTCTCTGTCTTTAAAAAAATTATTTTTAACGAATCTCCAACTAGGAGACCTCTGAGGCCATATGACAGAATTCGTGTAGTGTCACCTGCTCTTGCTGCTCTCTTCTTTAAATCTTTGTGGTAGAGGAAATAAAACCAACCAGTACATTCTTACTTGAATACTGGAAGGAAAAGCAAATACATTGGTTTTCTTAAAATAAAAATGGGTTTTTTGGGATAAAATTTGTGAATCCCAAACACAAGTCTGGTTTTCAGCAGGATTTCTCCACTGTGTTAGGCCAGTTGAAGCCAAATTGGAAAATTCCCCTAATTTATTTGTCAGACCTCCTTAAGGCTGCATTTAAAACAACCAGGCTCTGATTAGTGATATTTGAGATTTATGTATGGAAAGGAAATCAAAAAGTCCAGGAATTAACTGGGAAAGGCATGACATTTATTGCCACATTGTAATTGAATAAGCAGCTACACTGTCACAAACTACAATGTTCTCAGAAAGAAATCATTTGCCATATGATTTATTCAGTATTTGGACCTTAAAATCATTAGTTATTAAAGCAGAAAGGGACTTGGAGATTATCTGACCCAATTTCCTCATTTGGCAAATAATAAAACTGAGGCCCAAATAGTCTAAATGCGTCATTGAGTAATGGCAATGCTCTGTTGGGAAATGACAATGTTGTGTGTATGAGCAAAGTCACCTAACTTCAGGCCTGTGCTCTTACCACTGACCTACACACTTCTCCATGAAATAATTCATTCTAATCTACAGAACCCACCACAAAAAACCTGGAAAACTGACAGTCCATCCACCTAATTTCCTATTGTATGTGTGTTCCAAATAATGCAATCTTCAAATTAATGATATGAAAACAAGAGGTTCCTGCAACCACGAATTCATTGGCCAGCTGGCCCTGTCAGTATTATTAAGTGTCAAATATACTTCACATGATACCAAAAAAAAAAAAAAAAAAAAGGCTTACTATCAACCCACAGTCAAAATCTAGCTTAGTGGTTCTCAGCCAAGGATAATTTTGCTCCTCGAAGACATTTCATAATTTCTGGAGATATTTTTACTTGCCACAACTGGAGAGTTGCTACTGGCATCTTGCGAGTAGAGGCCAGGATGGTTTAAAACATGCTATAATGCCCATGGCAGCCCGCACAAAGAGAATTACCCAAACCAAAATAGTGATAGTGCTGAAGTAGACAAACTTTGATCTCTATTGATTTTGCAAGCAGTAACTCAAAACCCCTCCATGCCGGGTGCAGTAGCTTACAGCTGTAATCCCAGCACTTTGAGAGGTTAAGGCAGTAGGATTGCCTGAGCCCAGGAATCTGAGACCAGCCTGGGCAATATAGTGAGACCCTATCACTACAAAAATTTTAAAAATTAGCTGGACATGGTGGTGCATGCTTGTAGTCCCCACTTACTAGGGAGGCTGAGGTAGGATGATAGATTGCACCCAGGATGTTGAGGCCACAGTGAGTCCTGATCATGCCACTGCACTCCAGCCTGGGCAACAGAGTGATACCCTATCTCAAAACAAAACAAAACAAACAAACAAACAAAAGAAATAAAATAAAACCCCTCCATCACTGGATACAGGCAATGGTGCTGCTTCATAAGAACTGAAAAGGGAAGAGTGGTGAACAGCTCTCTGGCAACAGAAAAAATGCATTCCATAAGGCCAGTGTAACAACCCAGCTGAGCAAACACCCTCAGGAGGAAGCATGGGGCATCGGCTGGAGGTCGAGGGACTGTGTTCATATTCCAGTTGTGTGTCCTTGGGAAGTAACTTGTTGACTTTTTGATTTCCTTTCCATACAAAAATCTCAAATATCACTAATCAGAGCCTGTTTGTATTAAATTGTTCCCAAGGACAAACATCTTCCTAAGTCCTGGTTTCCTCAGTTCTAAAATGAGGGTAAAAAATAGGACACTCTTCCCAAGGTGGTTGTGAAGATTACATGAGATGATGTATATAAAGTTCCTCATATGGTGCTTTCATCTAGTAAATGCTTAATAAGTGGCTATTGCCACCACATTGAGAGCTTGACAGAATTAGTTGTGGAATCCAATTTTCCCATTTTATAGATGACAAAACTAAGTCCCAGAGAATTGTAAACATAATTTCTTATATTCTCACTAGTGTTCCATTTGAGGCCTAGAGAGTAGACATTCAATAAATATTAAGTTAGTTTTATTTGTCACGAAATTCTCTGCATCTAAGGAAAGAAATAATAAAAATGTGGTGATATGGTTTTGCTGTGTCCCCACCCAAATCTCATCTTGACTTGTAGCTCCAAGAATTCCCACCTGTTGCAGGAGGGACCCAGGGGGAGGTAACTGAATAATGGTGGCCAGTCTTTACTGTGCTATTCTCATGATTGTAAATAAGTCTCATGACTCTGATGGGCTTATCAGGGGCTTCTGCCTTTGCTTCTTCCTCATTTTCTCTTGCTGCCACCATGTAAGAAGTGGCTTTCATCTCCTGCCATGATTTTGAGGCCTCCCCAGTCATGAGAAACTGTAAGTCCAATTAGACCTCTTTTTCTTCCCAGTCTTGGGTATGTCTTTATCAACAACATTAAAACAGACTAATATATGTGGGTATTATTGTCCCCTTTCACAAATGGACAACTGAAGCCAAACATTATGTATCTTACCTGAGGCTACTTTTTGGCAAAGTAAGAACCCTGATCAATGTAATACTCAAGTGCTCATTTGCTAATTTCACAGCAAGGCAAGTTTCAGATCATTTCTACTTCCTTTTTTCAAGAGTTTGGCCCTGATTTTATCATTTAGATATATCCATATTTCCCTCAGAGGTGGAAGTTTCCAAAGGGAAGATGATTGATCAATTGTTGACAGTATAAATCATTCATAGGCAGTGTCTCAGATAGGGCCCATTTCATTTTGCATCTTCTTGACAATAAAACAAATTAATCCACCAGCACTAATAAACCTTGCATCAATTTATTTAAATTGGTCAAGAATAAGAAAATGTCAGTGGTTACAATGCTAATGAGAAAACCCTTTTTTTCTCATAAGAATTCTGGGCCAGTGCTGATTTTGAAAGGGAATCTGTGAAGGAGTTCAAGATCCTCTATACAGATGATGTGTTCTGTGTAGTTTTCCAAACTCTTGGTGAGTCAAGAGTTTATCTGAAACCCACAGAGAGGAGGCCAGACCAAGTAATAAAGCCTTCAATCCTAAGAGCAAATACAGACTTCCCATCCTACTCTACCCCAAAAGTACAGAGAAATGTCAGAATTGGATAATACCAGGCAGTCATTAAGATATTAAAAGATAATAATAGTAAGGTAAAAGCAGCTACACATATAATTCTCAAGCATGTCCAGTGTTAAAATTCACTGATGTGGCTCAAATTTGTAAGAGTATTCCTTACTTCCCCATTTCATCAGTATATCTTCCAAATGTTTTCAGATCTGGAATGTCTGGTGTCTGGGAGACCAAGAGTCAGGTACAAGGTCTCTTTGTCAAACTACCATTTATGCTGCAGACCCTGGGCCCCACCCCATTCAACCCCTCATCACTGAAGGAAAATAGAAGGGTAGGTAAGGCCATAGCAGCAAATCATTTGTCACGTTTCTTTGTTATCATGTTTTAAAGATTCCTGTTTCCTAATTCTAGATTCTGCTTTTCTTAACTTTTTACCAGATGTATTTTTTGGAAATCAAAATGTTCTCTGTAGTTTGGAACTACAGCTTAGGTGGGAAATCATGATTAAAGCTTTTCCAAATCTAAGCAAAATAAATAAAAGAAGATGTGCAGAATTTTATTATAATGCAGGCTAGAACACATGCTCTACATTACCATGCCATGTGAACTTCATGTCTTTGTGGCTTGACTCTCCTGTCTAATTGTTTATTTGGTCCACCTGACCCTTTTGGATGTAGACAGGATGAATGTGTTATTATTTTTGGTATCCTAGTCATGTTTCCTACTCCGTAGTAGAGCAGATGTTTGTGAGAACAAATAACGTGAATGGTCCAGAGAGAGAAAACAGAGTGAAAAAAACACTGCTAACTTTTCCTTATGCATGTGGGATGTAAAGACACCAGTGTATGTTAATGTTGCTTTATTATTCACAGGGAGTTGAAGCTCATTTTCTTTCCTTGAAGTCTTACTCTTTCTCTTTAGCCTTGTGGGTGTGCCTTGTGTGGGACCCTGTTAAAATTTAAAAGATAAAAACTTTAATCTTTCACAAAAAGTTGTGAAACAAATAAATTACATGATTAAATGAATCATTTATATTTAGTACGACAATTAAATATTTAAAAATCAAAAAAAATCCTAAATATAAATGATTTATTTATTTAAACAGTTTTTTTATCTTTAATTATCCTACTAAATATAATTCCCAATTGAATTTAACTCATAAATTCTGTATGATAATAAAGCCATTTAGTCATCTATCAGTTAATTATCCATGATTTGCCTCATCTTACATTTTTGAGGATCAAACAATGAAGACCTTAAAGTCTGTCTGTTGGAAAGTTTAATTCCAATTGAGAAAGTCTGTCGTTTCCAAGTACCTTATCTTCTGGTGATTCAAAATACTCGTTTAAGAGTAATAAAACACATTTCTGTGTTAAATGACTCTGTGAAAAGTCTAATTGTGTACATAAATTGGTTAATATTTTAATAACTATGTCACCATATTAACTGTTTCCAAAATGAAGATTTTAGTAAAAATTCTAGTCAACCGACATTTTGCACTAGCCCCAATAATTTTCCTTCTGAAGCCACACTTCTCCTTCCAACTAATACAATGCCCATAAATGATGTTTTCCAATTAGTATACAATGCCAGATATTTAGAAGATTCTGCCTTATATAGCCCAAATCAAATCACATAAACCAGTTAAAATAAAATAAGTGAATAGGAACAGCTCCAGTCTCCAACTCCCAGCGCAAGCGACACAGAAGACCGGTGATTTCTGCATTTTCAACTGAGGTACTGGGTTCATCTCACTGGGGAGTGCCGGACGATCGGTGCTGGTCAGCAGCTGCAGCCCAACCAGCAAGAGCTGAAGCAGGGCGAGGCATCGCCTCACCTGGGAAGTGCAAGGGGGAAGGGAATCCCTTTTCCTAGCCAGGGGAACTGAGACACACAACACCTGGAAAATCGGGTAACTCCCACCCCAATACTGCGCTTTAAGCAAACAGGCACACCAGGAGATCATATCCCACACCTGGCCGGGAGGGTCCCATGCCCACGGAGCCTCCCTCATTGCTAGCACAGCAGTCTGTGATCTACCAGCAAGGAAGCAGCCAGGCTGGGGGAGGGGCGCCCGCCATTGCTGAGGCTTAAGTAGGTAAACAAAGTTGCTGGGAAGCTCCAACTGGGTGGAGCTCACAGCAGCTCAAGGAAACCTGCCTGTCTCTGTAGACTCCACCTCTGGGGACAGGGCACAGCTACACAACAACAACAACAACGACAACAACAAAAAAGCAGCAGAAACCTCTGCAGATGCAAACGACTCTGTCTGACAGCTTTGAAGAGAGCAGTGGATCTCCCAACACGGAGGTTGAGATCTGAGAAGGGACAGACTGCCTGCTCAAGTGGGTCCCTGACCCCTGAGTAGCCTAACTGGGAGATATCCCCCACTAGGGGCAGTCTGACACCCCACACCTCACAGGGTGGAGTACACCCCTGAGAGGAAGCTTCCAAAGCAAGAGTCAGACAGGTACACTCGCTGTTCAGAAATATTCTATCTTCTGCAGCCTCTGCTGCTGATACCCAGGCAAACAGGGTCTGGAGTGGACCTCAAGCAATCTCCAGCAGACCTACAGCTGAGGGTCCTGACTGTTAGAAGGAAAACTATCAAACAGGAAGGACACCTACACCAAAACCCCATCAGTACATAACCATCATCAAAGACCAGAAGCAGATAAAACCACAAAGATGGGGAAAAAGCAGGGCAGAAAAGCTGGAAATTCAAAAAATAAGAGCACATCTCCCCTGGCAAAGGAGCGCAGCTCATCGCCAGCAACGGATCAAAGCTGGACGGAGAATGACTTTGACGAGATGAGAGAAGAAGGCTTCAGTCCATCAAATTTCTCAGAGCTAAAGGAGGAATTACGTACCCAGCGCAAAGAAACTAAAAATCTTGAAAAAAAAGTGGAAGAATTGATGGCTAGAGTAATTAATGCAGAGAAGGTCATAAACGAAATGAAAGAGATGAAAACCATGACACGAGAAATACGTGACAAATGCACAAGCTTCAGTAACCGACTCGATCAACTGGAAGAAAGAGTATCAGCGATTGAGGATCAAATGAATGAAATGAAGCAAGAAGAGAAACCAAAAGAAAAAAGAAGAAAAAGAAGTGAACAAAGCCTGCAAGAAGTATGGGATTATGTAAAAAGACCAAATCTACGTCTGGATTGGGGTGCCTGAAAGTGAGGGGGAAAATGGAACCAAGTTGGAAAACACTCTTCAGGATATCATCCAGGAGAACTTCCCCAAACTAGTAGGGCAGGCCAACATTCAAATCCAGGAAATCCAGAGAACGCCACAAAGATACTCCTTGAGAAGAGCAACTCCAAGACACATAATTGCCAGATTCACCAAAGTTGAAATGAAGGAAAAAATCTTAAGGGCAGCCAGAGAGAAAGGTCGGGTTACCCACAAAGGGAAGCCCATCAGACTAACAGCAGATCTCTCGACAGAAACTCTACCAGCCAGAAGAGAGTGGGGGCCAATATTCAACATTCTTAAAGAAAAGAATTTTTAACCCAGAATTTCATATCCAGCCAAACTAAGTTTCATAAGTGAAGGAGAAATAAAATCCTTTACAGATAAGCAAATGCTTAGAGATTTTGTCACCACTAGGCCTGCCTTACAAGAGACCCTGAAGGAAGCACTCAACATGGAAAGGAACAACCAGTACCAGCCATTGCAAAAACATGCCAAAATGTAAAGACCATCGAGCCTAGGAAGAAACTGCATCAACTAATGAGCAAAATAACCAGTTAATATCATAATGGCAGGATCAAGTTCACACATAACAATCTTAACCTTAAATGTAAATGGACTAAATGCTCCAATTAAGAGACACAGACTGGCAAACTGGATAAAGAGTCAAGACCCATCAGTCTGCTGTATTCAGGAGACCCATCTCACACACAGAGACATACATAGGCTCAAAATAAAGGGATGGAGGAAGATTTACCAAGCAAATGGAGAACAAAAAAAAAGCAGGGGTTGCAATACTAGTCTCTGATAAAACAGACGTTAAACCATCAAAGATCAAAAGAGACAAAGAAGGCCATTACATAATGGTAAAGGGATCAATTCAACAGGAAGAGCTAACTATCCTAAATATATATGCACCCAATACAGGAGCACCCAGATTCATAAAGCAAGTCCTTAGAGACTTACAAAGAGACTTAGACTCCCATACAATAATAATGGGAGACTTCAACACTCCATTGTCAACATTAGACAGATCAACGAGACAGAAAGTTAACAAGGATATCCAGGAATTGAACTCATCTCTGCAGCAAGCAGACCTAATAGACATCTATAGAACTCTCCACCCCAAATCAACAGAATATACATTCTTCTCAGCACCACATCGTACTTACTCCAAAACTGACCACATAATTGGAAGTAAAGCACCCCTCAGCAAATGTACAAGAACAGAAATTATAACAAACTGTCTCTCAGACCACAGTGCAATCAAACTAGAACTCAGGACTAAGAAACTCAATCAAAACCGCTCAACTACATGGAAACTGAACAACCTGCTCCTGAATGACTACTGGGTACACAACAAAATGAAGGCAGAAATAAAGATGTTCTTTGAAACTAATGAGAACAAAGATACAACATACCAGAATCTCTGGGACACATTTAAAGCAGTGTGTAGAGGGAAATTTATAGCACTAAATGCCCACAAGAGAAAGCAGGAAAGATCTAAAATTGACACTCTAACATCGCAATTAAAAGAACTAGAGAAGCAAGAGCAAACACATTCCAAAGCTAGCAGAAGGCAAGAAATAACTAAGATCAGAGCAGAACTGAAGGAGATAGAGACACAAAAAACCCTCCAAAAAATCAATGAATCCAGGAGTTGGTTTTTTGAAAAGATCAACAAAATTGACAGACCACTAGCAAGACTAATAAAGAAGAAAAGAGAGAAGAATCAAATCGGCGCAATTAAAAATGATAAAGGGGATATCACCACCGACCCCACAGAAATACAAACTACCATCAGAGAATACTATAAACACCTCTACGCAAATAAACTGGAAAATCTAGAAGAAATGGATAATTTCCTGGACACTTACACTCTTCCAAGACTAAACCAGGAAGAAGTTGAATCCCTGAATAGACCAATAGTAGGCTCTGAAATTGAGGCAATAATTAATAGCCTACCAACCAAAAAAAGTCCAGGACCAGATGGATTCACAGCTGAATTCTACCAGAGGTACAAGGAGGAGTTGGTACCATTCCTTCTGAAACTGTTCCAATCAATAGAAAAAGAGGGAATCCTCCCTAACTCATTTTATGAGGCCAACATCATCCTGATACCAAAGCCTGGCAGAGACACAACAAAAAAAGAGAATTTTAGACCAATATCCCTGATGAACATCGATGCAAAAATCCTCAATAAAATACTGGCAAACCGGATTGAACAACACATCAAAAAGCTTATCCACCATGATCAAGTGGGCTTCATCCCTGGGATGCAAGGCTGGTTCAACATTCGCAAATCAATAAACATAATCCAGCATATAAACAGAACCAAAGACAAGAACCACATGATTATCTCAATAGATGCAGAAAAGGCTTTTGACAAAATTCAACAGCCCTTCATGCTAAAAACGCTCAATAAATTTGGTATTGATGGAACGTACCTCAAAATCATAAGAGCTATTTATGACAAACCCACAGCCAATATCATACTGAATGGGCAAAAACTGGAAAAATTCCCTTTGAAAACTGGCACAAGACAGGGATGCCCTCTCTCACCACTCCTATTCAACATAGTATTGGAAGTTCTGGCTAGGGCAATCAGGCAAGAGAAAGAAATCAAGGGTATTCAGTTAGGAAAAGAAGAAGTCAAATTGTCCCTCTTTGCAGATGACATGATTGTATATTTAGGAAACCCCATTGTCTCAGCCCAAAATCTCCTTAAGCTGATAAGCATCTTCAGCAAAGTCTCAGGAAACAAAATTAATGTGCAAAAATCACAAGCATTCTTATATACCAGTAACAGACAAACACAGAGCCAAATCATGAATGAACTTCCATTCACAATTGCTTCAAAGAGAATAAAATACCTAGGAATCCAACTTACAAGGGATGTAAAGGACCTCTTCAAGGAGAACTACAAACCACTGCTCAGTGAAATAAAAGAGGACACAAACAAATGGAAGAACATACCATGCTCATGGATAGGAAGAATCAATATTGCGAAAATGGCCATACTGCCCAAGGTAATTTATAGATTCAATGCCATCCCCATCAAGCTACCAATGAGTTTCTTCACAGAATTGGAAAAAACTGCTTTAAAGTTCATATGGAACCAAAAAAGAGCCTGCATTGCCAAGACAATCCTAAGTCAAAAGAACAAAGCTGGAGGCATCACGCTACCTGACTTCAAACTATACTACAAGGCTACAGTAACCAAAACAGCATGGTACTGGTACCAAAACAGAGATATAGACCAATGGAACAGAACAGAGTCCTCAGAAATAATACCACACATCTACAGCCATCTGATCTTTGACAAACCTGAGAGAAACAAGAAATGGGGAAAGGATTCCCTATTTAATAAATGGTGCTGGGAAAATTGGCTAGCCGTAAGTAGAAAGCTGAAACTGGATCCTTTCCTTACTCCTTATACGAAAATTAATTCAAGATGGATTAGAGACTTAAATGTTAGACCTAATACCATAAAAATCCTAGAGGAAAACCTAGGTAGTACCATTCAGGACATAGGCATGGGCAAAGACTTCATGTCTAAAACACCAAAAGCAACGGCAGCAAAAGCCAAAATTGACAAATCGGATCTAATTAAACTAAAGAGCTTCTGCACAGCAAAAGAAACTACCATCAGAGTGAACAGGCTACCTACAGAATGGGAGAAAATTTTTGCAATCTACTCATCTGACAAAGGGCTAATATCCAGAACCTACAAAGAACTCAAACAAATTTACAAGAAAAAAACAAACAACCCCATCAAAAAGTGGGCAAAGGATATGAACAGACATTTCTCAAAAGAAGACATTCATACAGCCAACAGACACATGAAAAAATGCTCATCATCACTGGCCATCAGAGAAATGCAAATCAAAACCACAATGAGATACCATCTCACACCAGTTAGAATGGCGATCATTAAAAAGTCAGGAAACAACAGGTGCTGGAGAGGATGTGGAGAAATAGGAACACTTTTACACTGTTGGTGGGATTGTAAACTAGTTCAACCATTATGGAAAACAGTATGGCGATTCCTCAAGGATCTAGAACTAGATGTACCATATGACCCAGCCATCCCATTACTGGGGATATACCCAAAGGATTATAAATCATGCTGCTATAAAGACACATGCACACGTATGTTTATTGCAGCACTATTCACAATAGCAAAGACTTGGAATCAACCCAAATGTCCATCAGTGACAGATTGGATTAAGAAAATGTGGCACATACACACCATGGAATACTATGCAGCCATAAAAAAGGATGAGTTTGTGTCCTTTGTAGGGACATGGATGCAGCTGGAAACCATCATTCTTAGCAAACTATCACAAGAACAGAAAACCAAACACCGCATGTTCTCACTTATAGGTGGGAACTGAACAATGAGATCACTTGGACTCAGGAAGGGGAACATCACACACCGGGGCCTATCATGGGGAGGGGGGAGGGGGGAGTGATTGCATTGGGAGTTATACCTGATGTAAATGACGAGTTGATGGGTGCAGCACAGCAACATGGCACAAGTATACATATGTAACAAACCTGCACGTTATGCACATGTACCCTACAACTTAAAGTATAATAATAATAAATAAATTAAAAAAAAAATAAAATAAAATTAGATAAGTTAGTTACAGGCAATTTTATTGTATATAACAATTATTATTTTTTGTTATGTAATTATGGGAAATAATAAATAATTTTAGTATTTTATATTTTGGCCATCACTGTTTTTTTTCAATTTGGGGGGTTTTATATTATTTTAATTTTGAGGCTGTATAGACATAAAAATGATTCTCACAGTAAACTTTAAAAATTCGTTTTTGCTATCTTATTTATTATTTTGTTTACACCCTTACTGTGTTCAAAGATAAATTTAAGGCAGCCTTTAGAAATATATGTAATAGAATATA
This sequence comes from Theropithecus gelada, assembly GCF_003255815.1. Taxonomy (NCBI): domain Eukaryota; kingdom Metazoa; phylum Chordata; class Mammalia; order Primates; family Cercopithecidae; genus Theropithecus; species Theropithecus gelada. Next base: position 61,113,605 of record NC_037673.1, read on the forward strand.
AAGAAAAAATTTTGAATAGAGTAATTCAAGAGGACAGAAAAATAAAATCAAGAAAACAAATAAAGTCATGAAGTAAAGTTAAAATAGAAACATCATTGCTCAGAGACAGATTATGAACTAGGCTCTTACCTTTCTATTATCCAAAACAACATGAAGAAAAATCATCACTTATATGACCCACAGTGTCCATAGATTAAAAAAACAACAACATAGTCGCTCAAACACACACAAGTATTCCTCAAACTAAGGCCTGAGAAACAGTCTTCCCATGAGTATCCATATAGAAGATTGTGTGAAATGTAAATAACAGCATTCTCAACAATATCTCTGTAGTAAATACAAAAATGGGAACATTCAGGGTTGTTTCTACCAATGTCTCTCAATGCAGGTCAACAAAAACACAATGCAAAAACAAAATCAAAACCAAAAGTCCAGTTGAATGAATGCACCTGGGAAAGAAAAACGCTAAAATGATGCCGTATAAGGCAGCAGCTCCCTCTTGTCTGACAACCCATTGAAGATATTTTAGAGGATCTGGAAGAGTACTTGGACTGTATATTCTCAGGCAATACTCTGAAAACTTTTAATAAATACTGAGTAGTAGTAAATTCAAAGTATTATTTTCAAGTAAAAAAATAAAAAATCAGTTTCTCAATGGATACAAATCTGGCTTTTATTTAAAGTTCCTATTTCTCTAAAGCTTCCCTAGAGATAACTAATGTTCTTCTCAAGGGTTACCAGAGGAAAGTCCTTAATTGGGCCCCTCCACCACTCTCTGCCCACCCCAGGTGGGTGAAATGACATGGTCTTTAATTCCTAACCTCTTCCCTTTCCCATCCTTCACATTAAGAAGAAAGACAAGACTTCCTGAAGCATTAATACAAAACGATCAAAGTTCTTATGTTTTTATTTGGAATTAATCCAGAAATTAAGAGAAAAGCAACACCCTAGACAAAAGTGCCAGCTTCCACTATTCTTCCATCTCCCTGCTGTTTGGTGCCAAACCTGTCATGTATTGTAGTTCACAAAGCTCTGAGGCCAGATGGTAAGGGCACGGATTGCTTTGCAAATCACTAGAAAGCACTTGGAATTAGCCTGGTGTTCAATGGGTTACCCAACATTTGACCTTTCTACAAACACAGACAGAAGCCCTGCTCATCAACAGCTCCTAAAATGGGCCACTGTTATGTCTTGGCCTTTCTTGCAGACTTAAGTCTAGATCCTAATTTGTCCCAGTACAAATAATTAGGCCTAAAACTCACTGGGCAAGTACTACTTTCATAATGAACCAGAGGAAGAGTGCCAGTTTGTGGAGTCTGTTTTTGTAATCCACATCCTTTTCACTAAGTTCACTCTCTTCAAGCTCATAATAAACAGGCTCAATAGCCTAAGACTTCCTCTTCGAAAAGGGATTCCAATCGATACTGAAAATATTTTATAAAATTACCATTTATGTCCAAGAAGGAATCTGTAAAGAGCTCTGGGCTGAGAATAGTTCCAAAGGTCAATGTCCTCAACCCATCAGGCTGGTATTTAGAGAAAAACCTTAGTGCTTTAGCACTCAATGTCTTGGGGGGGGGGGGGGGGGGGGGGAGGGAAGACATGCTGGGATTTTAAATTAAATTCATAGAGAGACTATTAGTTTACAGAGGTGAGGCAAGAACTGAGAAAACCAACAAGGGATGCAGAAGCAGCCAGGGACCACACCAGCAAGTTTGCACCTGCAGGCCTAAAAGAGACAAGGGAAGCAAAGCATTGTAACCAAAGGCAAATCAGAATTGATCAGAGAGGCCGGGCACGGTGGCTCATGCCTGTAATCCCAGCACTTTGGGAGGCCAAGGCAGGCAGATCACGAGGTCAGGCGTTCGAGACCAGTCTGGTCAACATAGTGAATCCCCGTCTCTACTAAAAATACAAAAAAAAATAATAACAATAATTTAGCCGGGCATGGCGATGCATGCCTGTAGTCCCAGCTACTCGGGAGGCTGAAGCAGGAGAATCGCTTGAACCTGGGAGGCAGAGGTTGTGGTGAGCCGAGATTGTGTCACTGCACTCCAGCCTGGGCAATAGAGTGAGACTCTGTCTCAGGAAAAGAGAAAAAAAAAAAAAAAAAAAAAAAAGAACTGGCCAGAATTGTAATCTGAAAAGGAAAAAGCCACTTTTGCAATCACAACACGTAAGTCAAAGCGGAGTAGAGGAGACCGAGAAACACTAAGCCCTCTTTCTCCTCTGTGTTAGAAATAACGCTCAAAATTCTAAAGAAATTGAACACTCGAAAAAAGGATTCTTAGCAAAGCAATTTTACTTCTGTGCAGAGTACTGTCTCCTTGGCCAGTCGCCATGAGAGCACATCTGAACAAAGGACACGAGAGCCTTTATTCCTGATGCAAGTCCTGCCCCTGTACCCTTTCCCCATTGGCCGGGATTGGGTTGTATAATCTAAACTAATCCCGGTTGGCTAAACATTTGATTTTTTTTTTGGATAAGGTGGGCACGTAAAAGAAAGTGGAGAGGAAGGGGAAGGGGTGTCCATAATGAGCTAGAAAGTTAGTCCTCTTTCCAAATAAGGAAAGGAATGTGAGCTGGTACTGATAACGCCTGGTGCTGTAGTGTGCCTGAGCATCTAACAACGTCAAAAAGTAAAAAAGGAGAAAAAGGAAAAGGGGGGGTACTATGAATTAAAGAATAAAAGATTGATCAGATTATTTGAAGAGAAACCTCATCATATCCCACAGCAGGCTCTCTCATCTGCTCTGGAAATCTCCTATTGGCTGAACCTAAGTAGAAGTCAAGGCAAGGGAGCCTGCTGGCATAGCCCACAACAGAGAAGAAAGGAAAATGAGGCAGAGGGTGGAGAATAACCAGTGCAATGACCTTGCAAAACAACGGCATTTCTGGACCTTCCATGAAGTACTAATGACCATCTTGGAACTCACGTGAATGCAATTATTGTGGGATCTGAGGCACTCAGAAAACTGGTGCTGTGTAGAGATGGTAATAATTAAGAGCTCATAATCATTCTTGGTTTCATCCTCTCAAGGCAAAAAAATACCTTTCTATTATCAAACAAATAGAACTTTTCACTTATGTTTTTTAAAATATTTGCTGATTTCACAAAATTTTGCCTGATTAATTGCATTTCCAAAGGCAGCATTTTTATTTTTCTCCTACAGTGACAGAGCATTATGTGGAGATAGTGAAGATGTGTGGATATCCAGCAATGTGTCCCCCAACCCCATGCTTATGGAATAGAAAGGGAGAAGTATTTTATTTTATTATTTTTTTGAGATGGGTCTTTTTCTGTTGCCCAGGCTGGACTGCAAGTGGCATGATCATAGCTCACTGCTGCCACAACCTTCTGGGCTCAAGCAATCCTCCCCACCTCAGCCTGTCTAGTAGCTGGGACTATAGGCATGGGACCACCACATCCAGCTAATTCTTGTATTTTTTATAGAGACAGGGTTTCACCATGTTGTCCAGGCTGGCTATATTTAATCCAGCTGTACCCTGATCTTCATTATAGACTCAAGTTTCAACTCCTTTATAATTGACAATGCACAGAGAATCTCATTTCATAATTGTGGGAGACAGAATATAAAGACAATATAAGAGAATAGACAATGTAAGAGAATACAAAGACAAAGGAAAGATAAACTCGATGGCAAAGTGCTAGCAAGAACTCTTCACGTATGGCTATTTTCACATCTTAAATGTAATTTGCACATATTCAACAAGTAAACATTTCAAAAGGTAATTTAATCTTAAGCTAAACACCTGGTTTAAGTCAAAAGAGAGACGTCAAGCTTTTTTTATGTTAAATGTAAAGCTTGGAAGAATACTTCCTAAAACACTCCCACAACACACATTGTTCATGAAAATTATACCTTGCAATGAACATGGTGACAGCCTAGCGTGCATTCACTCAATACTGCTCCATACAGAGAAAAGGGAAACTAAGGTCATCAACAATAATTTAAAGTTTCTGAATTATTCCAGAAAATTTGGCATTCCCAGACTGAAATTTGGACTGGAAGCTGGAATATTCCACTTGCCAGCAGATGGCTTATTAGATGAGAATACCCTGTGATCTGTGTAAGAACCTCTTAAACCTGGAAAGTCCTGATGAATGTAACTGCAGAAAACAAAATCATAATTACATGAGGCTTAGACTGTTCTGTAACATACAAGGTCCAGGTTATATTACAATCCTTTAATTTTCTTCAAATTAATTAGAAGTAGCTCAAGTCCCTTCCCACTAATATTGGCAAGAAGACTGATATTAGTCAGTTTGTGCTCTGCACACTCCTTAGAATTACTGAGATAGATAGATTAACAGATTAATGAAAACTGACCTTCCAACTTTCCAGTTCTTGAGTAGGGAAGAGCCTCAGTCTGTGGCTGCCACCACTGCCATTTGCTCTTTGGGGCCGTACCAAGCTACTGTGGAGCACTCGTCTCTCACCATCTGTCCAAGCTGTTGTGCCATCTGTGGTCTAAGCCAACAAGCACTAGTTGTTGATGGGCAGCTCCCTAGCAGCTTCACTCATTTTTGGGCAAAGTCTAGCAATGGAGAGGCTTTTCCTGCCCGTAAGGCCATAACTCTGTCCTCACAGTCATCCCATCAGGCTCCTGACCCTCAGAGTTGCAGTGTCTAAGTGAGTTCAGACCTTTACCTTCCAAGAGACTTACAACCCTTTCCTCTTCCCACTCTTCGTGGATAAAACCCAGGTTACACATTTATTCTACTTTCAACACTGTAAACTCAGATTGGCTCGCTCTTCTCTCTTTTGAGAAAATTAGATCTAATTGCTTCAATTGCCTTAAATGGGCACACAAATACACACACACACACACACACACAAGGCACACGAGACTTTTGAATGGCTTTTTCTTTTAAAAGGTTCCACGTCAGCCTGCCAATATCATCAAAGTGGAAGACATCTATGGGTAAGAAAACCTCAGCCTAGACTTCCTCTGAGAGAGGAAAAATCCCATTTCCTTCCTTCCCAATGAGGTTGCTACAAAGGAAAATGAAGCACATAATTTCTCAGACGATGACCCTCATATACAAAATGTGTAACAAATTTATTTGTTTTTGTATTAATTGAAAAAGTATTTTTGAGCTCCCGCTGTCTCAAGCAGTCCAAACGTCATTGGAGATAGAATAATGAGGAAAAATGCATTGTCCCTGCTCTTATGGCATTAGTCTGGCCATCATCAACAAAAAAGTGATCAATAAACTACAACGTTGCAGACCACTGCCCTTACCCCTGGAGAAACAGGAAAAGCACAAGACTCTCGCCCTGTATTTGAAGGGTATGTAAACATAGCTAATAAATGATATGTACATAAAATGATTAAACATCGTGCCTCATGCTAAAAACCAAAAGTACAAATGATAGTTTCCATACACAATCCTAAAAGTGACTGAACAGCTGCCAGATTTAGGGAAAACATAAATAACTTCAGGAGGTGTAAGCACTATTTAGCAGGACCCAAGGAAGGTGAAGGATGCTGGCAAATGGTAAAGAGGAAAAAGGAAATTCCCAAGTCACATTAGAAAGTGAGAAAATGTTTGAAATCTTAAGGAATTCAAATAACTTTTAAGAGGACCAAAAATGCTTAGTTTAGTTTTATTTTTAAGTGAATGTTTAAAATAATACAGACTCTCAAATCTTGTCTATCATTTTAGTCATAAAGCTGCTGTCAGCTGTGTTTTCAACTAGGAGTTATCTGATAGACTCAAAACCCATAAAACTATCCCTCAATCTTCTTTTTATCATAAAAAGTATTTATCTCTGTTACTTTTTCCTCTAGCCTCCTTTATGATGGTGAAGAATTAGGTAGAGAAATTTGTGTAATCTCAGTGGAAAAGTAAATCACATGATCTTTCTGAAAGATTATTTAGCCATAAACATCAAAAGTCGAAAACTGAGCAAACCATCTGGCCTCATAAATCTACTTTCCAGGAATTTATCTAGAGACATAATCATAAACTTTCACAAAGAGTTTGATGAAAGATGTTTATTGTAATGATATTTGTGGTAGTAAAATAAATTTAAGGCAACTTAGCTACATAAATTATAGTATAGGCATATAAAAGAATTATCTTGAAAATAGCTAAGGATATTAAAAAATGTTTAGAAGGTGAAAAAAAATCGTGTCACAAACTATGAACATATGATCCCAAGTATATAAAGTATTACATATGAGAAAAATAGATTAAAATGTTAAGTAAGACCTGTTATCTCTGGGTGGCAGTATTATGAGTGAAATGTACCCTTTCCTTACGCTTTCTGGTATTTCAAATTTTTATAATAGAGATACATACATACATACCCACTCACACTCACACATATACATACATATAAACAGCTGATTCTAAAAGGGATTGAATCTCATGTTTTTTAACCATCAGGGAAGTATTTTCAGACCCTGAACCCAGTTTCTAGTCAATTTTGGATTTATGAATATTAACCATCTTCAATAACCCTCCTGCTTCATTATCCACTTACCAAACGACCTGGAAAGTAAGCCATGTACACTATGCCTGCCTAAGATGAGAAAAAAACACTGGCTTCTGCCAGGAACATTGTTTTTCTTTCGTGTCCACTAAGCCTTACTCAGCCACTAACCACCATGCCTTGGACAGGGAAGACCATTTAGACTTTAACACTCATTTTTAAATCCTAGATTTTCTTTACACCACTAAGGAAAGTACTGGCTCCCAACTTCAGGAGCCCATGCCCATTACTCAAACCAAAATCAGCTGGGGGTACTGACTGCCCTGCTCTCCTGCTATGCTGTGACTCTGAGGCAGACTCTCTGACCTGACGCTGAGCCCAGAGTGAATCAGGCTGGAAGCACAACTTAGAGAACTAGCTCCATTATAGTAAGATTATCCTGGAAGGGAATCTTCCCATTCCACATGAAAATATAGAGAGCCAGAAAGAGCACCACTCTCACACTCACAACAGCAACAAAAAAGTAAGGCAAGCTGTAATCATATGTCCTTTCTTAAATCCATAAAAAAGCTGAGGTCATAAGGCAGTCAACTAGACTAAAATCTAAGGAGAGACAAGCGCCTGAAAGGAAGGAGAGAACAAATATTTTATTGCCTGGAGCAGATGCAGCTGAACACCTATATGAGGAAGTAGTTAAAATAGTTAATAAATTGTTGGAGGCAGATTGTGACCTGGCAAAAATATGTAGAACCCATGGAGGCCACAAAGTTGGGGGAATTTTGTACTATATTGCAGGCTTTTTATACACAGACCTCAACAAACACTTATTAAAAAAAAAAAAAAATTAACGCCTGTAATCCCAGCACTTTGGGAGGCTGAGGCAGGCAGATCACGAGGTCAGGACTTCAAGGCCAGCCTGACCAATATGGTGAAACCCTGTCTCCACTAAAACTACAAAGATTAGTCAGGCATGGTGGTGTGTGCCTGTAGTCCCAGTTACTCCAGAGGCTGAGGCAGGAGAATCGCTCGAACCCAGGAGGCAGATGTTGCAGTGAGCTGAGATCGCACCACTGCACTCCAGCCTGAGTGACAGAGCAAGACTCCATCTCAAAAAAAAAAGAAAAAAAGAAAGAAAAAAATTAGTGAGACTACAGAGAAAACATCCCTACAGTGCAAGCACTGCAATACTGCCTTCAATACAGATCCGCCCCAAGGAACAGCACAATGAGAACACCCAAAGCTGAGAGTCAAGCAGCACTGAAACAAATCCATTGGCAAATGAACCCCACCCTACACTCAAGGTATTGCATTGCTAGAGGCATTCGAAGCCTGTAGTGCTTAAAGAATACCTATAGCAACAACAAACCTCAAATTAACTTAATTTGTAATCAGATTAATGGAAATCCTCCTGCTAAAGTCACAGCAGAAGGAAAATCATGATCATTTCCAGACACAAAAACTGTTTACCCCAATCACTACTGTCCTACACAAGATGTCCAGTTTTCAGCAAAATAAATCCTATGAAGCATGTGAGAAGACAAAAAAAAAAAAAACATGCTGACAAGAGACAAAGCTATCAACAGAACCAGACTCAGACTCAGACACAGATGCTGGAATTATCATGTAGGGAATTTAAAATAACTTAGATGTTAAATATTCTAAAACAGAGTTTCTCAACAATATTGACATTTTGGGAGGGATTATTCTATGTCGTAGGGGCTGTTCCGTGCATTGTAGGATGTTTGGCAGCATCCCTAGCCTATACCCATTAGATGCCAATAGCACTTTCTCTAATCATGACAACCAAAAATGACTCCTGACATTGGAAAATGTCCACAGGGAGACACTCCCAGTTGACAACCACTGATCCAATGGAAAATGCAGACAACATGCAATCAAATTTCAGCAGCGAGAGGAAAACAATCAAATGGAAATGCAAGAAATAAAAGACACAGTGACATAAATGCAAATGCAATAAATGAGATCATGAGTAGATGCTACATAGGTGATACTATAACGTATAAACTTGAAGACATGTCAGGGGAAATTAACCACACTGAAACAAGAAGTGGAAAAAACTGGGGAGTAAAAAGCCAGAGAACCCAAGAGTTGTGAAACAGTATCAAATGTTTTAACATATGTATATTTGAAATCTAACAAAAAATAGAGAAGAGAAAGCAGAAGAAATACTTGAAGAAATAATGGCCAAGAATATTCCCAAATTAGTGACAGACAAGCCCACAGATGCAAGTAACAAAAAAACATAAAGCAGGATAAATGAAGAAGGAGGAGGAGGAGGTAGAATGTAGAAGAGGAGAAGGTGGGGAGAAAACAGGGAGAGTAGGAAGAAGCAGAGAAGGAAAAGAAGGAATAAAGTGAGGAAAAATAAACGTAAACATATATATAAAAACTACTAAAATGCAAAGAAAAAATCTTCAAGGTGGTGAGAAGAAAAAAACACACCGAGAAACAAAGATGAAAATCACAACAGACTTTTGCCAGAAGACAATAAAGTGACATACCAAAAGAAAAAAACTTTCAAACAGAATTCTACATCCAGCAAAAATAAATTTCAGAAATAAAAGAGAAATAAAACTTTCTCAGAAAAACAAACCAGAAATAATTCATTGTCAGAAGACTTAGAAGAATTGTTAAAAAGATGTTTCTCAGGCAGAAGAAATATAATGCTTGACAGAAACTTCGATCCACACAAAAAATAAAAGATGCTAGTAATGGACTAAAGTATCAAAAATTTACTTGTTCTTATTTTTAATTATTATAAAAGGTAACTGATTATCTAAAGCAAAGATATTAACAATGGATTATGTGTTTATAGCATATGCAAAAGTAAAATTATGAAAACAATGGCACAAAGGATGAGAGAAGGGAACTGAAAATAAACTGTTGTAAGGTTCTCCCAGTACACATAAAGCAGAGTATTATTTGAAGGTAAAATGTGATCAACTAGATTTGCATATTGTAAATCCAAGACACTCACTAAAACATTTTAACAAGGGTTATAAATAATAACTGAATAGTGAAGGTAAACGATAATCATTAATGAAAAGCTCAATTAACCCTAGAGAAAAGAGAAAAAAGGGAAAAAAGAAACAAAGTAAAGATGGAACAAATAGAAAACAGCTAGAGAGATGGTAAATTTTAATTCAACTATTTCAAGGAACACAAAAATATAAATGGTCTAAAAACATTAATTAAAAAGAAAACTTTAGATTGTGTATAACAATAAGATATAACAGCTGTGTACAATAAACCTATTTTAAATGTAAAGGTATAGTAAAAGGATGGATAATGGTGCATATTACTACCACTAGCCAAAATAAAGCTTCAGTAGTTTTATTAATATGAGACAAAATATTCCTGCAGAACAAAGAATATGATCAGGAATAAAGACAGACATCTAATAAAAATGGAAACTTTAATTCTTAAAAAAAGATATAGCAATCCTAATTGTGTGTGCATATAACACAGAACAAATTACATAAAGCAAAAAGTGACAGAACTGACAAATCAACAATTATAGCTGGAAAGTTCAAGATTACTCTTTCAGTAATTGATGGAATAGGCAGTTAGAAAATCAGTAAGGATACACAAGACCTGAACAACACTATCAAATAACTCAACATAATTAACTAGGCCAGGCGCAGTGGCTCAAGCCTGTAATCCCAGCACTTTGGGAAGCCAAGACGGGCGGATCACGAGGTCAGGAGATCGAGACCATCCTGGCCTACACGGTGAAACCCCGTCTCTACTAAAAAATACAAAAAAACTAGCCGGGCGAGGTTGCGGGCGCCTGTAGTCCCAGCTACTCTGGGTGCTGAGGCAGGAGAATGGCGTAAACCTGGGAGGCGGAGCTTGCAGTGAGCTGAGATCCGGTTACTGCACTCCAACCTGGGTGACAGAGCAAGACTCTGTCTCAAAAAAAAAAAAAAAACAAAAAAAACCCCCCACATAATTGACATTTATAGAATGTTTCACTCTACAACAGCAACATACACATTCTTTTTAAGTGCACATGAAACAGCCACCAAGATATATGATATTAAGGGCAATACATCAAATGTCAACAGATTCAAAAGAATGGAAATAGTAAAAAATATGTTCTCAGAATATAATGACATTAAATTAGAAGTCAATAACAGGAAAATATCTAAAAAGTCTTCAGATAGTGGGAAACTAAACAAGATACTTGTAAAGACCCACGGGTAGGACAAAACAAAAATCAAAAGAAATTTACAAATACTTTTAACTGAATGAAATAAAGTAAAACACATCAAAATTTGTGGGATAAAATTCTACCAGTCTCTAGAGGGAAATGTATGGCATTATATGTTTATTTTAGAAGAAAATAGCATCAAATCAGTAATCTAAGTTACTTCCTTAAGAAACTAGAAAAATAAGAGCAAATTACACAAATCAAGCAGAAAGAAGGAAACAATAAAGAACAGAATTTAATGAAGTTAAAAACACAAATCTATAGGGAAAAATCAATTAAAGCAGAACTAGTTATGTAAAAAGATCCATAAAATTGGTATACTTCCAACCAGATTGATGAAGAAAAAGAAGAAACAAATTGCTAATATTAGGAATGAAACAGGGGACATCAGTACAGACCCCACAGACATGAAAAAGGGAAATAATGAAATACTATGAACACTATTACCATAAATGAAGCAACCTAGTAGATACTAACCAATTTGTTGAAAGACACAATCTGCCAAATAAAAAAAAAGATAACCTGAATAAGTCAGTAGCCATTAAATAAACTGGAGTCATTGTTGAAAACCTTTCAACAAAGAAAAACCTAGGCCCAGATGATTTCCCTGGTGAGTTCCTCAAACATTTAAGTATAATTAAAATATTAATACAAATTCTATACAATCTCTTCCAGAAAATATTTTTAAAAGAAACTTTTCAACTTATTTTATGAAGTTAATATTATCCTGATACCAAAACCAAAGACTTTACAACTATAGGCCTACATCTTTCATAAACATAAGTGCAAAATCCTCAATAAATATAGTAAAAAATTGAATCAAGAAATGTATAAAAAGAACAACTCTCTATGAGCAAGTGGAATTTATCCCAGTAATACAAAGCAGTTTCAATATTTGAAAAATCAACTAACATTATTTGCCATCTTATTAGATTAAAAAGGAAAAGCTACATAAGCATCTCAATAGATGCAGGAAAAAAATGATACATTTTGACACCAATTGTGAAAAGGTGCTTCACATCATTAATCATCAGGAAAATGCAAATTAAAACCACAGTAAGATACAATTTCACATTTATTAGAATGGTAAACAAACAAAAATTCTGACTACACTAAGTGGTAGCGGGCTATGAAGAAACTGGAGTTCTAATATACTGCTGATAAGAAGTCAAATGTAAAACCACTTTTTAAAAACAGTTTGGCAATTTTTTATAACAAAGTTCAACATACACTTATCATATGAACTAGCAATCCCCAATCTAGGGCATTTACCCAAGACACATGAAAATGTAAGTTCAAGCAAGAATCTATAAATAAATATTTATATCAGTTCTATTCTCAACTGTAACAAACTGGAAACTATTTAGATGCTCCTTCACCAGTGAATGGGTTGGCAAACTGGTTCACACATTCAGTGAAATGCTGCCAACTAATACAAAGAAACAGCTTATTGATTCCTGAAACAGCATGGATGCATTTCAGATAAATTTTGCTAACTAAAGAAAGCCACACCCCCATTGCATGCCCTGCAAGGGGGACAAAAAAACTTTTCCTATTTCAATAAAATATATCACCAGCATATGCATCCTGTCCTACACCAAGAAGGGCACAACACTCTTATGGTATTCTGGCCAAAAATTGGTAACTTTGACTTACTCATGAAAATATATGAGACAAATCCAAATTGAGGGACATTTTACAAAATAACTAATTATTCGTTGAAAGTGTCATGGTCATAAACTACATGGAAAGACTGCAAAAGTGTCACAAAATGAAGGAGACTCAGGAGAAATGACAACTAACTGCAAATGAAATTCTGGATTAGATTCTATAACAGAAAGCTGTGGAAATACTGATGAAATGGGAACAAAGTCTGTAGTTTAACTAATAGTATTGTACCAATGTTAATTTCTTTATTTTGTTATTATGTTAATATGAGATACTAACCTTAGAGGATGCTGGGTGAAAGTTTTAAGAGAACTCTCTGTACTATTTTTGCAGCTTTTCCGTAAGTCGAGTTATTTAGTAATATATATATATTGAGGTGAGTGTGGAAGTAATTGTGGTTTTTACATTGTTAGAATTTGCCATTTGATATTGGAATATATTCTTAAATAAATGTGGTTACGTTATACATCATTTTAATGGGCATTTCTTATTTTATGTTATACATCATTTTAATGGGCATTTCTCACTTTATGTTTTTTTGCTAATGATTTATTACTTGCTATTTATTTTATGTTTATTTTAGACTGTGGAAATGATGTTAGACAAAAAGCAAATTTGAGCAATTTTCTTACTCGAGGTCAACTGTGTTGTAAAGCAGCAGAGACAACTCGCTACATCAACAACACATCTGGCCCAGGAACTGCTAACGAACGTACCATGCACTGGTGGTTCAAGAACTTTGGTAAAGGAGACAAGCGCCTTGAAGATGAGGAGCAGAGTGGCTGGCCATCAGAAGTTGACAATGACCAGTTGACAGCAATCATTGAAGCTGATCCTCTTACAACTACGTAAGAAGTTGCCATAGAATTCAAAGTTGACCATTTTATGGTCGTTCAGCATGAAGCAAATAGCAAAGGTGAAAAAGCTAGGTAAGTTGGTGCCTCATGACCTGACCAAACATTTTTTTTAAAAAATCGCTGTTTTGAAGTGTCATCTTCTCTTATTCTACAAAACAGCAGCAAATCATTTGTCTATTGGATTGTGACACGCAACAAATGTGGATTTTATATGAGAACCAGTGATGACCAGCTCAGTGGCTGGACCAAGAAGAAGCTCCAAAACACTTCCCAAAGCCAAACTTGGACCAAAAAAGGTGATGGTTGCTGTTTGGTGGTCTGCTGCTGGTCTGACCCACTGCCGCTTTCAGAATCCCAGAAAGAGCATTATTACATCTAAGAAGTATGATCAGCACATTGATGAAAAGAACCAACACCTGCAACGTCTGCAGCTGGCATCGGTCAACAGAAAGGGCTGAATTCTTCTCTATGACAACACCCAAACACATGTCACACCACCAGTGCTTCAAAAGTTGAAGGGATGGAGCTACCAGGTTTTACCTCATCTGCCATGTTCACCTGACCTCTCACCAGCTGACTACCATTTCTTTTTCTTCACTTCTTCAGACATCTCAACAACTTTTTGCAGGGAAAATGCCTCCACAACCAGTCGGATGCAGAAAATGTTTTCTAAGAGTTTGTCGAATCCCGAAGCATGACTTTTACACTACAGGAATAAACAGACTTATTTCTCATTGGCAAAAATATCTTCATTGTAATGGTTCCTGCTTTGATTAATCAAGATGTGTTTGGCCGGTCACGGTGGCTCACGCCTCTAATCCTAGCACTTTGGGAGGCCAAGGTGGGCAGACTGCCTGAGCTCAGGAGTTTGAGATAAGCCTGGGCTACCCAGTGAAACCCCATCTCTACTAAAATACAAAAGAAATTAGCTGGGCATGGCGGCGTGTGCCTGTAGTCCCAGCTACTTGGGAGGCTGAGGTAGGAGAATTGCTTGAACCCAGGAGGCAGAGGTTGGAATGAGCCGAGATTGCACCACTGCGCTGCAGCCTGGGCGACAGAGCGAGACTCTGCCTCAGTAATAATAATAATAATAATAATATAAATAAAATAAAGATGTGTTTGAGCATAGTTATAATGATTTAAAAGTCATTTAAAAGTCACGTTCCAAAACTGCAATTATTTTTGCACCAATCCAATAAAACTGGGAAGGAAATGATCCCAGGTAGCCTAGGCCCCAAATCCAGAAAGGAGACGGCATGTTTAGTCACAGTAGCCACATCTGCACCTTGCTGGATAACCTTGTTCATGAAAAGTGAAGGCCAAGTTAAAGAAGGATATCAAATAACATACAGTGAATTCTGTAACTCAGATCACCAAACTAAGGCACAGGGAATGAGGGACAATAAGTGGGTGAGTCATCTGTGCTTTAACCTAGTAACACAAAATGTATGCCAATGAGTTGACTCCCCAGATAGCTTTAAAATATCCCTTTACTGATCTCCTGATGCCAGTTGTAACACCTATACTACTTCTATTGGGTGATTTATTTTCATTTCATTCCATCTAATTGTTTCCTGTGTGTACTCTTGTCTCTACAACTAACATATTATGGATATAAAATTTTAATGAATTATAGCTACATATAAAATGTATCCCACATGGCAAAAATATTTGCTTCAGATTCTCAAAGACTAAAAGAAACACAGTATGAATTTTCTATAGAAATAATAGATTTCATACCACCAATTAAATTTTTTTTTCACACAAGTTATTAAACTTCATGGGATAATTTTTTTAAAAATGAAGAAATCATCCTTAGTTCACCACAGATAAATAATAACTGCTAATGTGTAGGTAGACATTCAAGACTTCTTCTTTATATATGGACAAATATTTCTTTATATATGAATGTTTTGTAACTTGCTTTTCTCATTAACAATATATTTCTACTATCATTCAAATACAAAACATGTGTCCTTATATATCATTTTGAAATACTACATAGTATTCCATTGTATAGAGTGCCACAATAAATTCACTCAAACCCCTAATATTGAACATTTGACCTCTACCTAGGTTTTCTGTATTAAAAGTGCTGTAATGAATATCTCCATAAATGCATCATTGATCGGTGGTATGACTGCTTCCACAGAATTTTCTGAAAGTAAAATTAGTTAACCAAAGATATCAAACATTTGAAAGTCCATGATACATGACAACAATTTTATTTAAGGAACCTTTGTACCAACTTACATTTATCAACTATATGTATGAGTGTTCATTGTTACAACACTTTCACTAATAAAGAATATTATCATTATTTAAAAAAAATCTTATCAGCCTTTTATGTTGTGGTTTCATTCACTGATGCATTTTTCAGATTCATAAGGACTAAAATTTCACTTCTACTTTGCCCACTACTTACCCAAGCCTTCAGTTTGGATGTAGAAGGCTATTTTTTAGAGCTGCTGTTCAGGCGAGTTTTTCACAGATCCCCTTCTTTCTACCTCCACTGCTGAAATAATAATCTTTGATAGTCTTTTACTTTTCTTCAATTTTCCTATTTCTTAGCAACTTTGAAAGGTGAGAACTACATGTGGGAACTCAAATGACCATTGGGAACTTGAAAATTCTTTTGCAGTTTTAGGGTTTTCCATTTTAATTTTAACCAATTAGGTTTTAGGCATGATGGAAACAATCTATAAAAACCTTTAACAGCAAATGTATTCATGTGGATAAGACAGCAAGGGCAATTATACTTCAACAAAATTAACATCATCATGATACAGTTCTTGCTCTAATCATCTAACTCCTTTGAAACTGGTCTTCAAACTTTTTCAAAAAATGTAGCTTTGTCAAATAGTTTGCATATCTAAGTATATTCCTGTTAAAATGATGGCAGATTAAAAAAATGGTCTCCCTTATGTTAGTTAAGTGATTCAAGATATATTTATCAAAGATTCAGGACAGCAAGAGATCAAAATTGAATTTGCCAAAATAATGACTGTCCTATCTTCCAGCTGCTTGTGAATATTTCCTTTGTGTTCCTCAGTTATTACATAGATCAATCATCTTCTTTATTCCATACACCCAGGATTGTAGTTTATCCCTTATAGACTTGGATTTGAAAATGTTTTTACCATGCTATAAATGTGATCTCTGCCATGTGTGTGCGTGTGTGTGTGTGCGTGTGTATGCTTCCTGAACAGTGAATGTGCTGTCATTGATAGGACCTTATTCTGGTTGCCCAAAGACAGCATCTACCATTGTCTTTTAAATCCATTTGCAGTTAGTTTCTATTTATGTTGAGTTCTAACTTGATGCCTCAAAAATATTTTAGTCAAGAGTATTCCCTAAGGTGATGCAGTAAATTAGGGAACAGTGCAAATGGTTCCTTATTGTTAACACTGTATCTGTTTCTTAATCACTAGGTCCCATAGGTCACTTAGGGATAAGTAGGAGACCAAGAGTATATAAAGTTTGATTGGCTTTTTCTTATTCTTTCCCACAGGGTAGACTATAGCCCAAATGTCATATATCTCTTTGTAAAGTCTCAGACTCATATAGTTATTACCATCAAGCATATACCACATTTTCCTATGATGAGGTTCACGAGATGCCATCAGATATATTCTAACCCCTTTGGATCCCTAGTCTTCTGTATTTTAGAAAACTCAGGGAGTTTTCTTTGTTTGCTTTGTTAACAGCAATTTCTTAGGCCTAACTCTAGACTTAATGAATCAGAATCTCTAGATGGGAGCACAGTCTTCCATGTGTTTAAAAGCTCCCCATGTAATTCAAATGTGCAACCAGGATTGAGAACAATTGCTATAAGTATTTACAAATGATTCCTAAATATTCAACACACTACTTCAGTAGGTAATGTAGGAGTTTTGATCACAACTCACTTTCTAGGCATTCAACTAAATAAAAAACTTTGAAATATCACTTTGGGGTCATTTCACCCCCTGATGTTTCTCTCAGCTTTCTGCCCACCTACCATGAAGCTGTAAATTCCTGACTGTCTTCTTTATATTTGGTTACTGATCAGTGAGAGTCCTTTCACTCTGCTGCTATGTCATCTTCATCTCCCCAGGTTTACTCCAGAATTTACCACAATCTACTACCTACCTAATGAAAAGTTTAGCTGCAGAAAACATGTATGAAGCCACTGTGCCTCTTTTGTTGTATTCCCAGTGCTAGACATTTAGCAGAAACTCAGTAAGTATATTGAGAAAAAATCTTAACTATAATCCTTGGACACCAAATTTCAAAAAACCCTTGATTGACAGATGGGGAAAATGTTAAGGTAGGATGGATGGCTTTGTAACTTGTCCTTCACTTTCAAAGGTTTGTACAAGTTGTTGGAAGACATTTAAATAGAATTTATTCATACAAAGATAGCTTAAATGATCACTTACTTTCTTTAAAATTAATTACCTCAACCATTCAAACAGAAGAAATTATTTCATAATATTAACAGTCTCCACGTAGAGCTTAAGGATCTTCGTGCCTGGCCAAAATAGTAGCACAGTAGAAAGAAATTTGGGGATCGAAATACCAGTAAATTTCTCCTCTCAGTTAACTATTCTGAAAATCACTGACACCAAGGTTAACACTGCAGTAATTAAGTATCAATATTTGTCCCATTTCTAATTTAAATCTCTATCCTGTTTACTGGCATTCTGTCCTAAACTCATTTATTGTTCAACAGCTAAAAGAGGAGGCACAAATTAGAACTTGCAGAGGAAGAACATGGAGACTCCATATTGCTTGACATGTTTCAGTTTTACAACCTTATTAAGAGAATGTATAGGATCAATTTGAGATTTAATTTCCTTCCACATTATGATTAATACTAAATGTAAATTTCAAGTTAACATAAGTATATTTAATTCTACATCAATAAAGAAATATGCTCTAATTGAAATGATGGTATGAGATTATTCAGTGTTTAGTAATAGAATGGTGAAATTATTCCCCTGGGATTTTTTATATTGCTGAGGAGGTGGAAAACAAGGAGAAAAGATAGAGTAAGCCTTTTTGAACACTGGTATTATCATCCTGTTTTTCTCCCAGGAACATAAAAGTCAGCCTTTTATGCTTTTACCATCAGACAAGGAACTGTGATCACTAATCAACCATGTAACCTTAGGATAATCACTTAAATTCTGTGTATGTTTTGTATCCATAAAAAAAAGCATATTTATTTGGCAAATCTTCCATTTCTATATCCCAGAAATTACATAAGAAGTACATTAAATTCTATGTGTGAAAGTCCCTGGAGAAGTTAACAAACGTTACAAAAACAAAGTGAAATTTATAGCAATTTTTGTTTTGAAGTCTTCCTAAATGCATGCATTATTTCTTTGCTAGCCATAAAAGTACCTAAAAAAAAATTCATTGGAAAACATGAGAAGGAAATTTATCTAGAGAATTTTTTAACCTCAACACTATTGATATTTTGGGCCAGATAATTATTTGTTGTGGGGGTTGTCCTGTGCATTGAACATGTTGAATGACACCTCTGTCATCTACCCACTAGATGCCAGTAGCACCCGTCCAACTGTGACGATGAAAAATGATTCCAGACATTGCCAATGTTCCTTGGGGTGGAGGGTACAAAATTATCCCTAAGAACCACTGATATATTGCTTGTTTTATACATGTGAACATAAAATCTATTTTGCTAAGAGTGCATCAGACTTTATAAACATACACCTAAGTATGTAAAATAATGTCATATTGTGTGTGTATATATATATGTAAATGTTCATGAAAAATTAGATAAAACTGATAATATGTGCTAATAACATCAGATAAAACAGATAAAAATGTGCTAATAGTCCCACTATTAGCACATTATATACTATTAAAGTATGATTAAATGGGTAAGAGGCATATTAAACCAAGCATCATGAAAAGTTGCACATCAGAAAGCCAACAAGGTTAAGAACACATTATTAAAAATTCACACCAATTGAATAAACAAATATGATCAGATACTGTATTATCAAAATATAAATGCAAGATAAGAAACAGATAAAGTCAATTTAACATTAATATGTTTCTAATTTGTTAAAGCAAAAATTGTAATGTCATCAAATGACACCAATCAAGTGTGTGTGTTTGAGATGATCAAAGCTTAATTATTTAACAATAAAGAATGAGAACAGCCTAGACTCTTAATAATTTGTGAATTTCACAGTGAGCTTTTGAAGTTCTCATTATTTAATGACACTGTCAGGATTGAAATACAATAAAAAAGGAAAATATCTTTTCTCCACATTTTATGGGTTTTATTGCTGCTGTTTTGGCAACTCAAATATATCAGCCATCTGGTTCCTCTGGTAAGGCTTACGAGTGGTAACAGGGTGGTCCACTGTGAAAATCATTACGAACTGAAAGCAATGAACTAAAAGCATTGATAAGCTCTCCCACACACACTAGAGGCATAGATTAGTGGGTGTGAATGGTTGTGCACACACACCCAGAGAGAGAGAGAGCCACACAAGGTCACAGGCAAAACAAAGACAAGAAGAGAGAAAGGTGAATTTCTCAAATACATTTTTTAGTATTTTACCACTTATCAAGTTCATTCCTCATTTTTAAGTGTTATTTTAATTTCCTTAAAATTAAAGTTTTATCATGTGGACAAAGCTAGTTTGTAAATGTCCTCTTTTTTCTCCCTGAGGCATTCTACTTAACTGTTGAAATGCTTTGGTTGTGTCTCCACCCAAATCTCATCTTGATTAGTAGTTCCCATAATCCCCGTGTGTCATGGGATAGACCTGGTGGGAGGTAATTGAATTATGCGGGTGGTTTTCCCCATGCTATTCTCATGATAGTGGGTGAGTTCTCATAAGATTTGATGGTTTTATAAGGGGCTTTTTGCCCACTTCACTTTGCACTTCTCTTTCCTGCCACCATGTGAAGAAGGACGTGTTTTCTTCCCCTTCCACCATGATTGCAAGTTTCCTGAGGTCTTCCCAGCCATGCCAAACTGGGAGTCAATTAAACTTCCTCCTTTATAAATTACCTATTCTCAGGTATGTCTTTATTAGCAGCGTGAGAACAGACTAATAAATCAGTCTTCTGTTTTATATGATTAAAAAATCAGGAATGACATCTAATATTCAATGTAACTTTTCTCCTTGCTCTGCAACTACACAACCAGTGAAAATCCAATTACGGGTGCTTCCTTGAGCAAATATTAAATAACATTTGTTAAGTCGTTAGTATATAGCAGAGTTTTTGCTAAATATTTCCTGAATTATTTCATTTAATCTTAAAAAAAATCACAAAAAGCATATAATCATCTCAACTGACAAATAGAAAACATTGATCAACTTCAACATCCTGTCACAATGAAAACACCTAACAAACTAGGATAATAAAGAAACTTTCTTAAACTGATAAAGAGCAGCTATGAAAAACCCACCATTAACTTAATACTCAAATGGTGGGGAACTGAATGCTTTTCCCATAAAATCAGGAACAAGACAGGATGTCCACTCTCATCACTTTTATTCCCCCTGATGGTAGAAGTTACAGCAAGGGAATTGGTCAAGAAAATAATATAAGACATCCATTTTTTAAAGTAAAACTATATTTGCAGATGGCATAATGTATATGGAATATCTTAAGAAACTCACTTAAATACCTATTAAAATAATTTTAGCAAGACTGCAGAATACAAGATCAACATATGAGAATTAATTGTATTTCTATACACTGAACTATTTGAAAATGAAATTTTAAAGCAATCTCATTTACAGTAGTGACAAAAAGAAAAAAAATGCCTACAAATAAGTATAACAAAATAAGTGTAAAACTTGCACCCTAAAAACCACAAAATGGTGTTAAGATAAATTAAATCACACTTAAATAAATGGAAAGGCCCTGAATCAGAAGATTTAATATTGGTAAGATGATAACAGATAATACTTTCGATGTGGATATACAGATCCAGTGCAGTCCCTATTAAAATCCCAGTTAACGTTGTTTTCTGAAATTGATAAGCTGATGTTAAAATTTATATGAAAATGCAAGGGATCTAGAATACCTGGACTGATGTTGAAAAAAAGAACAAAGTTGGAGGAATCACATTGCCTGATTTCAAAACTTACCACAAAGGTACAATAATCAAGACTGTGTACTGCTGTAACAATTGACATCAGTTTAGAGGAACAGAATTGAGAATCCAGAAATAATCCCTTACATTTATGTTCAATTGATCTTAATCAAGGGCATAAAAAAATCAATGGGGAAAGAATACTCTTTTCAACAAATGGTATTAAAAAATGGTATTGGCAAACAAAACTGAATTTGAGCCCCTTCCATATATTGTACATAAAATAACTCACAAATAAATCAACTACCTAAATGTAAAAGCTAAAACTTAAAATGTAAAACCCTTAAAAGAAAACATAGGAGTAAACCTTCCATGACTTTCTTAGATACAACTCCAAAACACAAGCAAAAAAAAATATTGCTGTGATGCAAATGATAAAGTTAAGAAAGTGAAAAGATAACAGAATTGGAGAAAAGATTTGTAATTCATAAGCCTGATAAGAATCTAGTATCCAGAATATATAAGTAACTCTTACAATTCAATAATAAAAAGACCAGCTAGTTTAAAAATGAGCAAAGAATTGAAATAGATATTTCTCTAAAGAAGACATGCCAACAGTCAATAAGCATATAACAAGATGCACAACATCATTAGTCATTAGGAAAATGCAAGTCAAAACCACAATGAAATACCACCTCAGACTCACTAGGATAGCTATAATCAAGAAGACAGATAATAACAAATATTGAGGAGGATGTGGAAAAATTGGAACCCTCTTACATTGTTGGTGGGAATTTCAAATGGTATAACCATTATGGAAAACAGCTTGGAAGTCCTTCAAAAAGTTAAACATACAGTTATCATATCATCCAGCAATTCCATCTCTAGTTTTATACCCTAGATTAATGAAAATATACACTCAGGTAGAAATCTGTACACAAGTATTCACAACAGCATTATTCATAATAGCCAAAAAGTGGAAACAACCACAATGATCAATAAATTCATGGATGAATAAAATATGATAGAGTCTTAAAACTGAATATTATTTGGCAATAAAAAGAAATACAGTATTGATACATGCCACAACATAAATGAATCTTGAAAACATTATGCTAGGTAAAAGGATCTGGCTACAAAAGACTACATGTTAATTGACTTTATTTCGATAAAATGTCCAGAATGGGCACATTTATAAAGACAGAAAGTAGACTGGTGATTGCCTAGGGCTCAAGGATTAGTGGGAAATAAAGAGTGACTGATAAAGAGTACAGGGTTTATTTTGGGAGTGATGAATATGTCCCAAAAATTGGTTGTAATGATGACTGAGCATTTCTGTGAGTGTACTTATAACCTTTGAATTATACACTTTAAATGGGTTAATTGTAAAGTATGTGAATGAAACCTCAATAAAGCTGTTCTCAAAATAAAACTATACAATATACCAAGATGACAGTGATAGCATAGTCAGAAGTAAAATTCAGGTGACCTCACTTGCCAAGGTAGCTTTTTTTTCACCATGTAGAGCAGCGGTCCCCAACCTTTCAAAAACCAGGGACTGGTTTTGTGGAAGACAATTTTTCCACGGACAGCAGTGAGCAGGAGTATGGTTTTGGGATGATTCAAGCACATTACAGGTATCATTACATTCTCATAAGGAGCATGCAACCTAGATCCCTCACATGCACTGTTCACAATAGTGTTCGCACTGCTATGAAAATCTAATGCCACAGTTGATCTGACAGGAGACAAGGCTCAGGTGGGAATGCTGGCTCATCTGCTGTGTGGCCCAGTTTCTAACAGGCCATGGATGGGACAGATCCATGGCCTGGGGGTTGGGACCCCGATGTAGAGTATATGTCAGAGTTTCAGGATCATGGCAATACCTAAGATTTGGTAAGATCCCATTCAGGGTTTCCCACTGACTGGCTGAGTCTTATCCTGAACAAGTTAAATATTAATACCTTCAACCCAATAGGTCTCCAGTCAGGAAGTGGGAAGGCCCTAGATTTTGGGCACACAAATTTCCAAATCTGCAATTTCCTGGCATTTCCTTTGTTGGAAATACATCATTTGTAGTTTCACAGTAAATTGACTAAGATTTCTTAAGATTTATTTATCCGAGGGCTCATTTTCACCAAGCTCCAAACACATGCCTCTGATAACTCCTTTGAGGCCATTATCCAAATGTCACCTTATCAGTGAGTGGTCACCTAAACACTAACAAAAAATAGCAACATCCTTCCCCTTCACCTTAGCACTCCCTATACATCTTACTTCAGTTTATTTTCCAGATTGCCATCTGATATACTACATATGTATATGATTTTGTTATTGTTGCTTATTTTCTCTGTTCTCCCTATTGTAAATTCCTTAAGATCTGAGACTGTACTAGTTAGCTTTTCCGATATAACAAATTACCCCAAATTTTAGTGCCTTAAAATAACAACCATTTATTTAGTTTAAAAGTCTGTGTTTTGATAATTTAGATTGAATGAAGCTGAGAGTTTCTTCTGGTCTACGCTGCCCTCACTCTTGTGTCTGCAGTCAGCTGCCAAGTCTGTTGAGTGCTAGCTGATCCAGAATGGCCTCAGCTGGGATGACTCCTCTGCTCCATCTGATCTCTTTGTCTCCAGCAAGTAAGCACAGGATTGTTCACATGACAGTTGGGCAGGGTTTCAAGGAAGCAAGTGGAAGAGGACAGAGCCTCTTGAGTTCCATGGTCAGAACTGGTACCACATCAATGCTGCCCCATCGTATTCAACAAAGCAAGGCATAAGGCCAGCCCAGGTTCAAGGTATAAGAAAATAGCCTCCATATCTTTTTAAAACATATTCATTACTTCAAATACGTATCATTTGTGTGTGTGTGTTGAGCACACCTAAAATCTATTCTTGTAGCAATTTTCAATCACCTTGCAAAAGAGGTGAACACATGGAGAAAAATAATGGTGGCAATTTTTGCAAACAACCTGCCAAAATATTTTACCTAGTTTTTTCACTGCTGTATCCCAAGTATGTAAAACCATTCCTGGCCCATTGGTATTCCAGAAATCTTAGTTGAATGAACAAATGAATTTTATGCCCATTACTCCTGAGCCAGAGGCTCTCCCATAAATTGCTCCTTATCTCTAGTAAATACTTAGAATAAACTATGTTTTTGATGAATATTTGCAATTGAAGTCCTGTATCTACTGTTCTTTTAAAGTTAAAATCAGCTTTCACTGTTTGATTTCTATCTTCTTTAGTTATCGCAAAGTCAGACTTATTATTTCCAGAGACTATGAAGCACACCATATTTCACAGGGTGCTTCCTCTCCAAGGAGTTTGAAAACACTTTCTCATCAATCTCCACAGCTATATAACAAGGTAAGTGTGTCCCGTTATCTCCCCTGCCTTTTCCTCTCCCTTCTGCTCCCAGTCAGCTTTTTTTCCCTTGCATGTCTTCAAAGATGAAACTAGCTTAGACACAACAGAACAACCACTTTCCAATACAAAACAGCTCCTTGAATTATTGGCCTGGACAACTTTCTGAAAGGCTGGACAATTGCACAGGGTTATAGGCAGTGGGCATGATAATGCCTGGAATGGTGTCAGATATGGAAATGTCTGTGGATTCTACTCATTTCCCTATTCTTGCCATTGCCACATAAGCAAAGTAGATTGAAAAATAACAGAAATTCACTGGATACGTTAGCCTCACTGCTACGGTCTGAAAGTTTGTGTCCCCCTAAAATGCATGTGTTGAAACCTAATCACCAAGGTAATAGTATTAGCAGGTGTAGTATTGGGGAGGTGATTAGGTTATGAGGAAAGATCCTTCATGAATGAGATTCATGCACTTATAAAAGAGGCTTCAGAGAGGTTCCTGTCCCTCTTGCCATGGGAGGTTACAGAGAAAAGGCAGCCATCTGTGAACAAGTAAGCAATCCCTCACCAGACAACAAACCTGCTAGTGCCTTGATTTTGGACTTCCCAGCCTCTAATACTGTCAGAAATAAATTTCTGGTGTCTGTAAACTACCCAACTTATGGTATTTTGTTATAGCAGCCTGAACGGACTAAGACACAAATGGGTCTAGATTTTCTAGGAATATAAGGATCAAATAGGTCTCTTATGGTTCTTAGTAAGTGAACTCAAAGAGCAAAATTGATTTCCTCTGCTCTCCACTTACTTAATTAGATAGATGTACCATTCTTAATACACTACTTAACATAGTATTTTGGGGGTTGCTCTTCCTGAAAGGCTGTTCTCTCTTGGAATTGTACCCTCTTCCAAAAACAATTAACATCCCCTACTGAAAAAGAAATTAATATTAATCAGGGAATGATTCCAATCATTACTCTATGTAGTAGCATTCCTCATTTACTCATCCAAATGGCAGATTGTTCTAATGCTGTGATATGTATTAATACCTTTTCCAGCAGGCCCCTGCCATCTGGATTGGGAATTCTTTTAGCAGAAGACAAAGCCTTTTCACATTTACAGATGAAGCTGCAAAAGGAAAGACCCACAGGAAAAAAAATCCCTGACTTTCCCTTTCTGTCATTTGCCCAAATATCCCTGGCTCAAAACCTCATCAGCATCTTCTACTGCCTCTCTCTTCCCATCCAGACACCAAGTCCTGCCAGTTCCTTCTTTGATGTATTTTTCATCATCTTACTTGTTTTCCATTCCTTCTGCCAGCTTCCCACGTTCAGGCCTTTATTGTTTCGCACCTGCCTCATTGAAATCACCTCCAAAGAGAACACGTCTGCTTTAGTTATTAGTGGTCTCCACTGGCTAAAACCGCAGTTTCAGCTTTTTAACCTAGCATAAGTACCTCCACATACAAATCTCTAGCACCTCTTTCTGTACTTATCACTACTCTGTGAACCTTCTGCTCTAGCTAAAATGTTCTAATTGGTATTTCTAACCGGATCTGCTACTTCAAATTTAAGTGGCACATTATGTGTAAAAACCATGTGGCAAAATTACAAACATTACATAAGTTTGAATTTTTTGTCCTGTACATACCCCTGGCCACCCTATTGCAACTTCTTAATGGTTAATGATTCTCTCCTCATTCTTATGCTCTCCTCCTTACTCTGCTCAAAACATTCTTCCTCTCATCTAGCCATTCCTTTGGCTTTGGACCCATCTTTTCCTCTCTCTTCCCAGACCATTTCCAGTTAATACAACACATGGGAGGTTTTGAGTCTGCATCTTTCTCAAGGATCACCATTTGCATAATAAACCCAGGCAATTAATCAACATCCAGCAGTCAGACAGAAATTTCATTCTAGGCCCCCACTTGCCAGGAAGAAGGGATCAGGGTATTTCTGTCACCTCATAAGGAATGTCTGCCTTTTCGTATCACCCCCCCCATCGGCCCAGAGCTCAATCCTACATACAATATACAGTGTTCTCTACCCACTCTTCCCTTCCCACTATGAGCCCACTGTGATCTTTGTCCTCTGAATTCTTATAGAGCCAAACTCTTGTGATTCACCCTGTTTACATGACACTTTGTCCCTGTCATGAGTAGTTACTTGGCCTTATCAGTTTATTTTTATATATTCAAATTGGTTGAAAACTACTTTAAGGTAACAACAGCATCTTGTATTAATTGGTAGTTTTATATTTCAATATTATCAAGCAGTAGCTGACACAAGATCACTGAAAATCGGTTAGTGGTGCTTCTTAGTCACACGGGAAGTGACTGTTAACTAACAATTCCTTCTCTTAGTTGAGGTGTTGATAGAGGCCACAGGAAGGCCTGTAGAAAACAGAAAGCCATTGTCCCTGGACAAAGAGATGCCAGAGGAGGGAGCAAAAGTGGGGAACAGTTAAGAGTCAAAATTCAACTGACAAATATGTCCACTTCAGCATTTTACTCAACGTCAGGAACACATTTATGTAATGTGTTTAAAATTACAAACTTCAGATAGTTCTTATTCCATCAATTCTTCTAATTTTAGTCTTTTTTTCTTTTTTGGATATAGAGTCTTGCTCTGTCACCCAAGCTGGAGTGTAGTGGCGTGATCATAGCTCACTGTAACCTTGAACTCCTGGCCTCAAGCGATCCTCCTGCTTCCCCTAGGCCTCAAAAAGTGTTGGGTTACAGATAAGAGCCACCACTAGCACCCTGATTTTGTTTTTCGCCATTGGGATAATATGTGTATGTACATACATCACCTGAACCAGGTTTCATGAGCCTCAGAGTGCTCGCTGCCCTGGCAATAATAACCCTGACCTTTGTTTACTTGAGGTTTACCCATGCTCACTTTGCCCTGCAGCCATCATTCTGACACCAGAAAGCAGTAGAATGAACAAATATAACAACAGAAACAAGAGGTGTTCCTGACTACTCAAGTAGGGAAATAATAAAGCATAATAATTAATTTTAACATAGTAATACGTCCTATATACAGAACACTACTATGGAAGAAGACCCAGCCAGAAAATAAAATGCCCCTATGCTTTTAATTGACAAACCCCAAACAATTAACTGTTCCTTTTGAAACAGTGGAGGTTATTTTCTTCCAGCTGAATGTTGCAGGGAAGACAGAGGAGGGATCTCAGCACCATCTGCTGTTTTAAAAAGGCAAGTTGGACCCCTGCTGCTTTCCCCAGAGACTAGTTTTGCTCCACATATCTTCCATTCTGTCCATGTTAGAAAGAAACCTAAATGTTACCTGCAGGTGCCAGTCATGGAAAATGTGTGGTTTTATGCCTAAATGATACGTGACTTTCTTTTTCCAGAGGCACATTTTTTTAAGGAAATCACCCATCTAGAATGAGTTTTACTGTTGAAAAGTACACTTATTTCCCTAAGTCAGATCCCTGACCTATAAAGAAGGATCTTCTTCTAATCACTGTATTTTTAACTTTAATTTTAAAATTATACAAATAAATACAAGTAGAGATTTTGATTGAAATAAAGATGCATGTGTTACTGATATCAGTTAATTGTAGCATTACCATTATTAAAGTCTGTTATTGTCATAAGGAAAAGTGAAGGCAATTTTGATGCATCAACACTTTACCTTAGTACAAATACGTTAAAGAAAAAAGAAAGCATCAGGCACTCTTTAGAGATATGCAGCTATTTTATTTCTCTAAATTCTCTATTGCCTTGACAATTATGCTCCAGTTTAATGTTCCTTCTCCATTCTTGTATAAATATTCCAAAGCAGAAAGAACAAATGTCCAAAAGTCATTGTCATACAATTCTGTAAAAGACACAAATAAATGGAAGTCTCAAAACTTCTAATGTAAAACTTGCTGGCCAAGACATAATTTGGATGAGCAAATTTGGGGTTTGGATTTTTAAAATATAGACGTTGTTCCTAAAATTTAGTATAACATACATAAAAACTTGGTTTCTGATATAGGTCTACTTAGATTATGTAAGCAAAAATGAAACTGAATTATCAAATGGGTAATAGTTGTACTGGAGAAGTCTATCTTACTTTCTTCACTGCAGACCCTTCTCAGCATTATACATATATAGACAAATTATTCCCAAAGTTCTAAAACTTTCCCTACTTAGCTGGAATATGATGTCTACTTCCAGTTTAGAATACAGAAGCGGACACCAAAGGAAAGTTTTGTTCAGTCTGACAAACAATAAAATGGCTTCAAGTGACAGAGCTGTCCTTTCACTTTCTTAATTGTAAACAAATGAACTTTTCATTGGCAATTTTTGCAATGTGTAAATGTAATACGGTTCTCAAAACAGCAAATGCAAACATTCGAAAGGTACAGCTGAAGAGAGAGGGGAGTAGGGGTCAATTATTTTGTGAATTTTCTGGAAAACAAAACTGGAAGCTAGATCAAACAATGACAACCCTCTAGATCTCCATCACGTAGTTGGAAATTTGCATCCAAAGAGAGTACCTAAATAACTTCCCTTTCTGGGGCAGCAAAGATTTTAACCAGTTTCTCGGCAGGAGTGGCAAGGCTTTAAGAATAACTGAAGGAGAGAAAGCCTGGAGTGCTGCACAATTCAAAGGGCAAAAAGGTGGTTTCCGTAGACCGTTGGCACAGCAGAATGGCCACGCCAGGGAGCAAATAATCCCATAAAAGATTCTTAGCTTCCCCAGGAAGACCACCTCCTAACTAGTCCTTTAGGACCCTGCTATTTAAACTATCTGCCTGCTGTCACAGATAGTGCTAACCTATGGACTATCTGGGCATTCCACTGAAAGCCCAGAATTCCTATTTGGAAAACTAAGTTCTGCTAACTTTGTGTCTTGGATGTACTGTAAAGCAAATGCAGTGAGTGTTGGGACACGCTCAGCAGAATTATTCCCCGATCCAAAAAGGACAAGAGCGTGAATTAGGAGGAAAAAGTCTACATCGTAAGGATAAAATAGCTCTTTCAGGTTTTACTGGGGCAGCCAGCTGGAGCCTCGGGCACGCGCGCCCTGGAGAACCTTTCCTCTTTGCCGCCCCAGCATGTCGCCCCTTTAAAGCCTTCTTGGTCTCTCCAATCCCAAGAGTTCCGCGGGACCTTGCGCCGCCGGCTATGGCAAAAACCTCAGGTGTCTACCCGCATTTCAGGGCGCCCCAGAGCGTAGGCGGAGTAACCCAGATCCGGTAAGTCAGTCAGCAGCCAGGAGCGCCTACCGCCCTGCCAGAGCACAGATGGCTGGGAAGGCGCGCGGATTCCAGGCCTCTCAGCCTCCCCAGAGCGCAAACAGCGGCCGGCTGGCGCCTCCCGCAGTAAGTAAGTGGCGATGCCAGGACGTACACATTCGCCAGCTACCTGTGCAAACAGCGTCCGTTCTCTCCACTGTATGATTGTCAGCTTCTTTGGTGAGTGCTGACACCAAGACAAGCATAGACAAAGTGGTCTGCACACCCTCCTCCTCCTCACTCTCCCCCACTGGCCCGGCCTTGTACTTACAAGTCCACTCTAAGAGACACCTTCTAGCCACTTGTTTTGAGTCCAAGGAAACAAAGGAAGCAGGGGTTGTGCACTGCACGAGAGAGTTAATCTCAAGTCTGCGCGAAGACAGGGAATCCCGGGGGCACAGCGGGCACGGGGAAAAGCAGCCTCTTCCGCCTCTCTGGACCAGCAGATTCGTGCATAAGGATGGGCGAGGGCAGAGAGGGAAGCAATGAAAGAAAATAAAAGATAAAAATAGGGAGGAAAAGGTGAATATTTCAAGGGCCAGAGGGCGGGAGAGATGGAGCAAATTCCCGAACCTGAAGTCCAAGTTCTAGAAGTTGGGTGATAGGGTGGAGCTCCTTAGTGGGCGCGGCGGCTGTGTGTACAGTTTATTTATTTTTTAGTTTTTGGATTTTCTGCCTTGAACAACTAAGAATTAAACATCTACCGCAAAGATTTAGGGGATAGAAGAGAGAAGAGGCAATTGCTGGGATCAAAACTGATGCTAAAGGCAAAGTCTGAGCCAATGTCGCTTCTCACAAACTCTGAATTTTCTGGGCTCTCACTCCCCACCGCTGGGTCTCCTTTGCACAAAGCGCCCTGCGCTGGAGCGGGAAGTGGGGAGGGGACCAGGTCCGCAAGCCGCGGGCGGAGCAGAGAGACAGAGAAGACGTGGCAAATTATCTTAAGTGTTGATTCCCTAGGGTTGGGGGAAGCATAGTGAATGGGGCAGATCCTGTAGCCCCGACTGGCCGGCTACTCCTCCGTCATCACTGGCGGCAGAACTTACACTTAATGATCTTCTTAAACGCGTTTTGAAAGTCCTTGTTGAAGTATGCGTAAATGACCGGATTAAGCAGAGAGTTGGAGTAACCCAGCCAATTGATTATGGCGCCCAACAGCGTTGGCATGTGGCAGCTGCTCTCGCAGAAGGGCAGAACAAGAGCCACGATGAAGAAGGGCAGCCAGCAGAGGATGAAAGTGCCCATGATGATGCCCAGCGTCTTCACTGTCTTCCTCTCTCGGGCCAGGGCCATCTTGCGCTTGGCATCGGCGTTGCGCTCATTTTTCCTCTCGAAAGAGGCGGAGGCACAAGGGGTAGAACCAGCCTCGCTGGGCAGAGGCAAATGCTCTTTGGAGTTGCCCACTCGGTGCACCTCGATTACCTCTAGGGCGGCGCCATCGTCGCCTTGCCTCACCGCGCCATTGGCGCACAGAGCACCCCCTGCCTTGCTCTCCACGCCCAGCCTCCAGTTCCTGCCCCCCGACTCTCCATTCACGCTCTTCTTGGGCTGCGGGGTGGGAGATGCTCCATGACGGGTGTCGGCTTCGGTCTTCTCCACCTTTTTGACCGTCTTGCGGATGCGGAAGCGCGCAGCTCGGAATATGCGCCCATAGAGAACCAGCATGAGCAGCAGCGGGATGTAGAAAGCTCCGAAAGTGGAGTAAATAGTGTAGCCGTGGTCCTTGCTAATGGTGCATGCGTCGGGGTCCGAGCGGTCTTCCGGGGTGCGCCAGCCCAGCATGGGCGGGATAGAGATGAGGAAGCCAATAAGCCAAGTGAGCGAGATGAGCGCAGCGGCACGCCGGGGCGTCCTCTTGTTCACGTAGTCGATGGGGTCCGTGATGGCCCAGTACCTGTCCAGCGCGATGGCGCACAGGTGCAGGATGGATGAGGTGCAGCACAGCACGTCCAGGGCGATGAACAGGTCGCAGGTGACCTGGCCCAGTGTCCACTTGTTGAGCACCTGATACAGTGCGGCCATGGGCAGCACTAACACCGACACCATGAGGTCGGTGACCGCCAAAGAGCCAATAAGATAATTGGCCACGTTCTGCAGGGAGCGCTCCAAGGCGATGGCAGCCACCACGCACGCATTGCCCAGCACCGCGCAGAAGATGAGCGTGCCCAGCAGCAGAGAGGTGATCACTTGGTAGCTGAAGGTCACGTCGGAGATACCAGTAGTGTTGCCTCCGGTCTCAAAGGGACCCGGTGGTGATGTGGTGTTGTTGCCCTGACCAGGGCTGAGCACATCCATGCCTGCGCGCCCGGCGCGGGAACCGGGAGGGAAGAAAAAGCAGCGCGAAGATCCGCCTCGCCCCTTCCCCTGGGGTCTTCCCCGCCTTCTCCTGGGAAGTTTCGGAGGAAGGGAATGCAGGCACCCAAGCAGGAAGTTCTTACTGCTTCGGCGAAGGTATCTCTGAGGAGCAGCTTTCAGGCGCTCCCCCGGCTCGCGCAGTCCAGCGCGTTCAGAGGCTCCAGCTGGGAAACTGGAGTTGGCCTGAAGGCAGCTCCAGGATCTCCGGGCGGCGGAGAGGTGGCTGGAACGTCTGTCTGTCGCTGTCCATTTTACTTTGCCGCTCCCAAACTGGCTGCCGGAGGAGCTGGAGTCTCCCCTCTAGCAAACAGTCTCCAATCCCAGAAATATCTAGAACCGAGAAGCCCCATCCTCCACGGTCACTCTGTGACTCTCCTCTCCCTGTTTCCTTCCTTCCCTCTCTCCCCCTCTCTCCTCCTCTCTCTTCTCTCTTTCTCTTCTGCCTCTTTCGACCCCCTTCTCCCCACTTGCCTTCCCTTTCAGTCTCGCTCTTCCTCCTCACTTCCCTTTATTTATCCCTCTGCGAGTCGCTTCGAAAGCCAGGCTCCCTCCCTCCCATTCTAACCCTCCACTCCTAATATTTCCCCAACCCCGAGGAGTGCCTCTTTCCTCTGGGTCCCCGCCCTCCTCTCCCTCAAGCTCAGCGTCTTTGCCTTCCAGTCCCTTTTTGTCAACAGAGACTCAGAACTCACTTACACACACCGGATCCCTGTCGGTCAGACCAAGGTTGTAACAGATAAACTCCTCCTCCAACCCAGTCAGACTGGGGAGGGGGTATTCGGGGGGAGGGAATTCCGACTACTCATTGCCTCATATTATCTGTCAAATTCTTAAATCGTGTCAGCA
The DNA here is from genome assembly GCF_003255815.1 of Theropithecus gelada. Lineage (NCBI taxonomy): Eukaryota > Metazoa > Chordata > Mammalia > Primates > Cercopithecidae > Theropithecus > Theropithecus gelada. The sequence continues at coordinate 61,146,724 of NC_037673.1, forward strand.
TCCCTGAGTGGCAATAGGAGATGAGTAAAGGAAGCACAGAGAGCCTGAATGGGAAGGTGAACAGTCCTGGGTCAGTCTCCCAATAATTGCTAATTGAAGGAAGAAGACGGAGTGTGTCTCGTTTTTAAAAAGTTACCTCCCTCCGTTCTTGCGCCACTGCACTCCAGCCTGGGCGACAGAGCGAGACTCCGTCTCAAAACAAACAAACAAACAAACAACAAAAACGCTACCTCCGTTATCATCTAACAGTCAGACCGGATTCCTTCGGGGAGGATATTGCCTGTGACTTTTTTTTTAACCTTGGGGAACTAGGAGAGAACGAAATTATAAAGGACGTGTCAAAGGACAAGGAGAGGTAAACAACTGCACCTCGAAATGAAGAACAAAACTCAATGTGATATATATTCTAAACACACACACACACTTTTCCATCACTACTACACTTGTAATTTCGGTGACACTGTCACTTTGTGGCTAGCAAATTCAGGGATGGAAATATTTTGCATATGTGTTTTAAGTGAAGCCTGGCATTTTATATGGCCGTTTGCACTTCCTACCAGAGCCTGCAAACCTCTGGGGGAAACTTGGTGGAATCCCTGTTCGCTAGCCGGCTAGCCTCTCCTATCTCAGAAACTGGGTTCAGCACCTGGGACAGCTCTAAGCAATAGGGTTTATGTCGCCACCTTCTGGCAAATGTTTTAGAGTGCCGTCTAGAAATAAAGCAAGTATTGAGGAAGTACAACTTCTTCTAGAAAGAGGAAGACAGTTATTAAAAGAAAAGGTAGCATTGAGTTTTGTCTCCTCCCTATTTTCTTTAAAAATTGGTTTTAGTGCCCTCTTTTGCTCTGAATTGCTCTGAAACATATTATTATATGTTTTAGCTTCCTTCGAAAGCCTGAAGTATCTGTCATTCACAAGTTCTAACTGGGAATGCCATTTTAATAAAGCTAGGCAAACACTTTCATCTGTGTTGGTTTTAACATTTGGAAATGTTAAATCATTGAAAATAAAGATACTTACATGGGTTTGTTCTAAGCTGTTTCCTTTAACAAGAAAAAAATTTAATTACATTTGAGCATTGGTAAAGAATGGGACTTCTAAGCAACTACAGTAAACATACCATACAACATTTCATTTATACATCCTGACTGCATTCCTGAGGTGAAAGGAAAGTGCAGAATGCAGTCTCTGACTCTGGATAACATGCACAGATTCACTAGAGATTGCAATAATCTTAATATTGTGTTCAAATCTGAGCTCTGAATTCCATAGCTCTGAATTCTCCAAGCCCAAGCAAAAGAGCAATCACCAAAGCATCCAAAAGAATCTAGTTGGGCCAATGCATTACAGTACAGGACAGTGTGTTTGGATAAGGTTTTTTGTTTTTTTTTTTTGTTGTTGTTTTTTTAACAGTTCAGTTCTGGGCACAGTTCCCACTCAATCATTTCAGCATGCCACCACAATGAGCCTGCCATTTTGATGATTCATTGCACTGAAAAGAAAGAGATAAGTATACATGGTCATGCTGTTTACAGACTCTGAAGAAGTCTTTTTAAGATTCGTGAAGGTATCTATTTCCACTTCTAAAGTCTCTTGACAAATACAGAACTATATTTACAGTTACGGTAGAGCTGGAGGTCCAAAAATTATAACGGGAAAACATTTAAAAGCTGAATCCTCTAAAATTAAACTTTGCAATTATAGTTGAGACTATAAACAAAGTAAAATGAAGGAAACTTAAAATTTAAGAAGCAAATATATGCATATCAAGAACATAATTCAGAATTGTGTCAAACACACATGTAAATATGTAAATCACAAATAAATCAATAAATATGTTAGAATTCTGCTTTCATCTGTTGGATCCCAAATAGTTTAATAACTGACAAATTTATTTTTTCTCATAAAGTTAAAATGCTGTAAAATCTGGGATTAATATTCCTGAGGTCTAGCATTTGTTATTCTGCTTTAATATGCTATGATGCAGAATTTACCAAAGTTTATAAAAATCCAAAGTAATTCAAGTTTTTTCTTAGAAATAATACACGTAATATATCAAACATTTTATTTCTTATACTTTAAAAGTTTTTAAGGCACACTTACGAATACTAGGAGGGAAATAGAAGTATGAAAGTATATAGCACTGACTATGGTTCCATAGTCTGCAAGTGACTAATAGATATTTATGTTTAACTTTTTTAAACTAACAATACTGTGATATATAATGATACATACAGAATGATAATGCATTTCTTCATTTTCACTTAGCCAATTCTTCTATGTTTAACTCTTAAAGATACAGAATACTAAATATTTCTTAAGTAAATGCTGCAAACCGAAGCTCCTGCATAAAGAGATGAGCTCTTATTCTTCAAGGCCTCTAAAGTTAACCTAAAGAAAAGCAAGCTTTGTAACGGATATTATTGATGATATCATTTGGAAAGAAAAATTCTAGTCATTCTGCCTTTATTTCTTTTTGAATTTACTAGATGCCAGCATAAACTTGTCAGGTTATGAATTTAGGGTATGATACATCATCCATCATGTGAAATTTCTCTAAAATCATTTTTAAAAGATAAATATTTTTAACATTTTCACAGGAAATTTGATACACACCCAGCATTTCAATGTAATTCCTTGACCAGGGACACAAACTAAAAAGATTTAAGCTGAAGTTTTGCTGTGAACCTTGAAGCCCTATCATTACTGAAGGCTGGTAGTTGGAGTTTCTCGGTAATTGATATGTTTGTCCATTATCCCCAAACTATGGATGATTTGTCTTTATTACTGAAGACAGAATCTATATAGTAAAGAGTTGAATATTTGCTTATGAGATTATAAAACTCGTTTCTAAAAGCTCCTAATGAAAAAAAAGTTTTTTACTTTTTTTCATGTAATTAAAACTAGAATCAATTATTTTGTTAGGTTAAAAACATTATTCTAAATTTAATTCTTCCCAATCCCCAAATACTATAGCAGTAGGGCAATTGTGTTTTTTTCAGAACTGTGAATTTTGATTGGAAATGACTAGGAGAAACAACTTAAACAAAACTTTTCCTTAGATAATTTGGGAAATGTGGTCTTCCGATTATCAGTGAAAAGATTCAAAAAATGCAACAAAAATGCCAAGAAAATAATTTTTCTTTAAAACAGCATGGGTTGTTTTTGTATTGTGTTTTCTTGACTTTTTTGTTGTGTTTTGCTTTTTTCTTATCTAATCCTCACTATATACCTTCCTCTAATAATATCATTTCGTCACTGCTTTTGCTCCCTGTCAGGCACTTGCAGGCCTGGAATTGCACTGGGTTTTCAATGATAAAACACAAACAGTGGAAGCGTCAATCTCCGCTTTTGAGAATTGTCAGGTTGACTTAGTGCATTGAGTACACATACTAAAAGCACAGTACATAAAGAGTGAAAAAAACGTATAACATGTATTTTCTATGCATGCGACTTGAACAAATTAATTAACCCTCTTATTTCCTCAGTAATGAAACTAGTATAATAATAGACTTGTGAAGATTAAACCATTTAATACATTTCACTGGCTCATAATAAACACACAATAAAAATTAAACAATAATACCAATAATACTGATGTAAAGTAAAAATATTAATTCTCTGTCTACTGGTAATTGCTCTAAAGTGTGGAAAAAGAGAGCTGGGTGGCCTTAGAGAGTGAAGATTGAAAAAAAAGTCTCTTTCAGGCGAGGATTTATTAGGAAAGCAATTTGCATGTGGATGTCACATTCTCCCCATTCTTTAAAGTATTTGGTAAGCTTCCAATTCTCTGGGAAATTCTGAGTAAAAGACAAGCAGAAAACAAGATGTGTTTGCTGCATTCGGAGACTTCTTTACATAATCAGAAGTTAGTGAAGGGAATAAAAGAACATGCCAATGAAAGGTCAATGATCAGTATTGAAAAGGACTCTACTCTTTCCCTGGAAGTTCATCCATTTGTTCAAAAGCGTAAAATAAGTATTTGAAATTATTAGGTCCTAATAAAATGTTTAAAAATTCAGTAAAAACCCAAAGAGAGTATTTTTATTGTGAGAAATTAACAGATCTATAGTGACAAACATTAATACATGTACTTTTACAATGCTGTCCTTCTGTCAATATTTTTATTGTTCACTTTTGAAAGAGTAAGAGCATAGCTGGGATGAGAAAAATGTTTGGAATGCTAGTTCAAAATTTCCTATTAATCTAAAGATAGCTGGAAATTAAATTCAGTCTAACAATTTTTGAAACAAAATGCAGTTACTCTGTTTAACTTAACAACAGGTGGAAATGCCCACATTTTTATTTTCTTTGGCAAGTGACATTTTTGTTGCAAAACTTAAATCGGTGCTTAATATTACAGAGTATTTTAATGTTTCTATACAGCATGCTATTATATAAATGCAATAATTGTGATTATAAAACACTGGTCTAAAACTGTGTCATTTGGTGTATTGAAGCAGTAATGTATGTGTTGGTTGCATATAGCCACTCAGGGCCACAGTTCTAGATTCAAATAACTACTCTGCAATGTACTAGCCTTGGATTGTTTCCTTAATTTTTTACATTTTATTACATATTATATAGGATTTACTAAAAATATAAAGAATAATATAATAAATGACTGTGTGCTTAAGAAAAGCTTTTAAAAATAGCATTGATTCAATTGAAGTTCCTGTTTACTCTTGAATCTAGTGTTTATTATTCTCATGAATGTCTTCGTACTTTTATATCATATGTATGTTTCACTAAGCAATTTAGAAATGGTATCATTCTATATACAGTCTTTTGCAATTTTTCTTTTTTGCTCAACATTATCCTTATGAAATTTGTCTGTGTTGATACAAACATCTCTAGTTCATTTATTGTCACTGTTCTGTGGATTTAAATTGTATGAATAGCGCCACGATTAATTATCCAGTCTGTGGTTAGATTTTGCTCTTATAAATAACACTTCTATGCACATTCTCGTGTATATCTTTTTGCATCCATGTATCTTAGAGTAGACTAGATTAGCACTTTTCAAATAAATTACATGGGGATCTTGTTTGAAATGCAGATTTTCACACAGTAAGTCTGGGGTGCAGCCCAAGACTCTGCATCTCTACTAAGCTCCCAGATGACACTGATATTGCTGCTTTATAGATTAGAGTAGCAAGGATCTAAATATACTTATCGAGTCCTAAGGCATGACCAAATTCTACTTGACTAGATAAAACCTAATTCTTCTCCATACTGGTAATATAAAATTTCATAACCACTGCTGTGGATTTCAATTGTGTCCCCTGGGAGGATAAAGGATTCACATTCTCTGTGAACGTGACCTTATTTAGAAATAGGGTCTTTGCAGATGTAGTCAAGTTAAAATGAGATCATACTGGATCAGCGTGTGTTCTAATCCAGTGGCTGGTGTCCTTATAAAATGAGGGAAATTTGAACATAGAGAAGAAATACCATGTGAAGACACAGAGATACACAGACACAAAGGAAAGAATGCCATGTGAAAACAGAGGCAAAGATTAGAGTTATGCTACCACAAGCCAACGAAAGCCAGACTGTTGGCAACCACCAGAAGCTAGGACAGATGTATATAGCAGATTCTCCCTTAGAGCTATCAGTTTGTGCTGTAACACTTTCGTCTCAGACTTGCAACTTCCAGAACTGTAAAACAATGCATTCCTGTTGATTTAAGCCATCCGGTTTGTGGTGCTTTGCTGTGTTCCTAGCCCTTGGAAACTACTACAACCATTAAAAAATGGTTTACATTCCCATTGTTTCATCAGGGCTGAGTGTTTTTTCATGTTTCTTCACAGTGAATTACCATATATTCTAATATATATTCACATATTTTGATCACATATTTTGCTTATTTTTAAACTGGTTCTTTTGTTGTTTGTTGTTTTGTTTGTCTTAACTTACTGAAGTCCATTATCTATTATGGATATTAATAACTTCTCCCTGTAGTTCTGTCTATGTTTGCTTAACATACTTTGAGGACATAATAGTAGGTACATACAGTGTTAGAATTAGTCTATCACCCTGCTGCTTTAAATAGTTATCCTCTTTATCCCTAATAACATCTGTTGTCTTAAAGTCTACTTTGTCTATACTAATTATTTTTTTGTAATTTTTTGCCTACTATATATTTTTCTATATTTTAAATTTCATCTTTTCAGTATCTTCAAGTTTTACGTGAATTTCTTACACAAGTACTTTCGTTTCAAATCTGAAAATCTTAGTTTTTAACTGTTAAGTTTAGTTTTAATTTTATTATGACTATTCCTATATTAGAAATTATTTTTAGGCCAGGCATGGTGGCTCACACCTGTAATCCTAGCACTTTGGGAGGTCAAGCTGGGCGGATCACTTGAGTCCAGGAGTTCAAGAAATATTTTTAACCATATTATTTTATGTTAAAAGACATGAATATACTGTGTATTTGGTGCTTCTCTTATACTTACTCTTTGCTTCTATTCTACCCAATAAGTATAAAATTAATTTTATGCTCTATTGCATTATTATAGAAATTCTACACTCTATTTCTGGATTATCTTATAATTTTAACATGCATAAACAAATTAAAGTATAAAGATTATTTCTACTTTTCACTACCTTTCAAGCTATACAAATACCTTTAAATAGTTTAACTCAGATCACCCCCATCTTCTAGGGTATTGTGAAATAATTAGTTATCTTGGTTTTGACTTTTACTCCATTAATTAAATATGATTATTTCATTATTTATTTCAGTATGAATATGTGCTTTTACTTGCCCACATGTTTACTAATTTATTTAATCATCATTTCTTCTTGTATCTCAGCTATTTCTTCTGAAATTATTTTCCTTCTGCCTTAAGAATATCATTTGGAATTTATTTTACAAGGGTCTGTTACAAATATTAATAACTCTTCTATTTTTTATTGACTGACATTTTTATTTCACCCTCATTTAACTAAGTACACAATTTTAGATTGATAGCTTGTGTGTATATATCTACACATACATATACACATATATACATATATACACATATATACACACACATATATACATATATACACATATATATACACATATATACACACACACATATGCTTCTCAGAACTGGAAAATATTATATAATATTATTTGCCTTGTGTTGTTGTCACTGATAAAAAATAAACTCTCAGTTGTCAGTTATGTATAAGAAATCTTCCTTTTATTCCAGTCGCATTTAATATCTTTTCTGGTAATTACTGTGTTCTGAAATTTCACCTTAATATGTCCAGATGTGGATTTTTGTCCTTAGTTTTCCCGGGATTCACTTTACTTGTTGAAACTGAGGATTTACACCTTTCATAAATACTGATTCATTCATTCGCAATTAATTCAACAGATACTGCCTTTCCCTCATTCTTCTATTCTCTGCTTATGCAATTCTAAATATCCTAAGAGAAAGAAAACTTCTCCTGTCCTCCATGTCTCTTAATCTCTCTATCATATTTTGTTTTCTTTTTCTTTCTTTCTTTTTTTTTTTTTTTTTTTCTGAGAGAGTATCTCACCCTATCACCCAGGCTGGAGTGCAGTAGTGTGATTGCAGCTCACTGCAGCCTCCACCTGCCAGGCTCAAGCAATCCTCCCACTTCAGCCTCCTGAGTACCTGGGGACCACAGGCATGTGCCACCAGGCCCAGCTAATTTATTTGTTTATTTTGAGACCAAGTCTTGCTCTGTCACCCAGGCTGGAATACAGTGGCACAATCTCGGCTCACTGCAGCTTCTGTTCCCAGGTTCAAGTGATTCTCCTGCCTCAGCCTCAGGAGTAGGTGGGCCTACAGGCGCCCACAACCATGCCTGGCTAATTTTTTGTATTTTAGTAGAGACAGGGTTTCACCATGTTGTCCAGGCTGGTCTCGAACTCCTGAGTTCAGGCAATCTGCATGCCTCAACCTTCCAAAGTGTTAGGATTACAGGCATGTGCCACCGTGGCCAGCCAATTTCTTTTCTTTTCTTTTTTTACTTTAAGTTTCACGGTACATGTGCAGAACATGTAAGTTTGTTACATAGGTATAGGTGTGCCATGGTGGTTTGTTGCACCTATCAGTCTGTCATCTAGGTTTTAAGCCCTGCATGCATCAGCTATTTGTCCTGATGCTCTCTCTCTCCGTGCCCCTACCCCTCACAGGCCCCCATGTGCGATGTTCCCCTCCCTGTGTCCATGTGTTCTCATTGTTCAACTCCCACTTATCAGTGAGAACATGCAGTGTTTGGTTTTCTGTTCCTGTGTTAGTTTGCTGAGAATGATGGCTTCAAGCTTCATCCATGTCCCTGCAAAGGACATGATCTCATCCCTCTTTGTGGCTGCATAGTATTCCATGGTGTATATGTACATTTTCTTTATCCAGTCTATCACTGATGGGCACTTTGATTGGTTCCATGTCTTTGCTATTGAGAATAGTGCTGCAATAAGCATATGTGTGCATATATCTTTATAACAGAATGATTTATATTCATTTGGATATATACCCAGTAATGAGATTGCTGGGTCAAATGGTATTTCTGGCTCTAGATCCTTGAGGAATCACCACACTGTCTTCCACAATGGTTGAACTAATTGACATTCCCACCAACAATGTAAAAGCATTCCTATTTCTCCGCAGCTCCTCCAGCATCTATTGTTTCTTGACTTCTTAATAATCACCATTCTGACTGGCACGAGATAGTGTCTCATTGCGGTTTTGATTTTCATTTCTCTAATAATCAGTGATGTTGAGCTTTCTTTCATATGTTTGTTGACTGCATAAATGTCTTCTTTTGAGAAGTGTCTGTTCATATCCTTTGCCCACATTTTGATGGGGTTGTTTTCTTGTTGTGAATTTGTTTAAGTTCCTTGTAGATTCTGGATATTAGACCTTTGTCAGATGGGTAGATTGCAAATTTTTTCTCCCATTCTATAAGTTGCCTGATCACTCTGGTGACAGTCTATTTTGCTGTGCAGAAGCCCTTTACTTAACTAGATTCAATTTGTCAATTTTAGCTTTTGTTGCAATTGCTTTCGGTTATTTTATCATAAAATCTTTGCCCATGCCTATGTCCTGCTGTTTTCAAGAGACTCATCTCACATGCAAAGACATACATAGGCTCAAAATAAAGAAACGCAGGAAAATTTACCAAGCAAATGGAAAGCAGAAAAAAAGCAGGGTTTGCAATTCTAGTCTCTCACAAAACAGACTTTAAACCAACAAAGATCCAAAAAAGACAAAGAAGAGCATTACATAATGATAAAGGGATCAATTCAACAAAAACAGCTAACTATCCTAAATATATATGCACTCAATACAGGAGCACCCAGATTTATAAAACAAGTTCTTAGAGACCTACAAAGAGACTTAGACTCCAACACAATAATAGTAGTAGCCTTTAACACCCCACTGTCAATATTAGATCAATGAGACAGAAAATTAACAAGGATATTCAGGACGTGAACTCAGCTCTGGATCAAGTGGACCTGACAGATATCTACAGATCTCTCCACACCAAAACAACAGAATATACATTCTTGTCAGTGCCATATGTCACTACATTACACTAAAATTGACCACATAATTTGGAAGTAAAACACTCCTCAGCAAATACCAAAGAACTGAAATTATAAGAAACAGTATCTCAGACCACAGTGCAATCAAATTAGAACTCAGGATTAAGACACTCACTGAAAGTCACACAACTACACAGAAATTGAACAACCTGCTCCTGAATGAGTCCTGGGTAAATAATGAAATTAGGGCAGAAATCAAGAAATTTTTTGAAACCAATGAGAACAGAGAGACACCATACCAGAATCTCTGGGATGCAGCTAAAGCAGTGTTGAGAGGGAAATTTATAGCACTAAAATGTCCACATCAGAAAGTTAGAAAGATCACAAACTGACATCCTAACATTGTAATTAAAAGAACTAGAGAAGCAAGAGCAAACAAATTCAAAAGCTAGCAGAAGACAAGAAATAATTAACATCAGAGTGGAACTGAAGGAGGTAAAGACACAAAAACCCCTTCAAAAAATAAAAGAACCCAGGAGCTGGTTTTTTGAAAAAAATAAATAAAATAGATTGATCACTAGTTAGACTAATAAAGAAGAAAAGAGAAAAGTATCAAATAAACACAATTAAAAATGATAAAGGAGATATTACCACTGACCCCACAGAAATACAAACTACTATCAGTGAATACTATAAACACCTCTACGCAAATAAACTAGAAAATCTAGAAGAAACGGATAAATTCCTAGACACATTCACCCTCCCAAGACTAAACTAGGAAGGATTCGAATCCCTGAATAGACCAACAACAAGTCCTGAAATGGAGACAATAATAAATAGCCTACCAACCAAGTAAAGCCCAGGACCAGATGGATTCATGTCCAATTCTACCAGAGGTACAAAGAGGAGCTGGTACCATTCCTTCTGAAACTATTCCAAACAATTGAAAAGGAAGGACTCCTCCCTACTCATTTTATGAGCCCAGCATTATCCTGATACCAAAACCTGTCAGAGACACGACAAAAAAATAAAACTTCAGGCCAATATCCCTTATGAACATTGATGCAAAAATCATCAATAAAATACTGGCAAACCAAATCCAGCAGCACATCAAAAAGCTTATCTTCACCACCAAGTCAGCTTCATCCCTGGGATTCAAGGCTGGTTCAACACATGCAAATCAATAAATGTAATCCATCACATAAACAGAACTAATGGCAAAAACCATATGATGATCTCAATAGATACAGAAAGGACTTCGATGAAATTCAACATCCCTTCATGTTAAAGACCCTCAATAAACTAGGTATTGCTGGAACATGTCTCAAAATAATAAGAGCTATTTATGACAAACCCACAGACAGTATCACACTGAATGAGCAAATGCTGGAAGCATTTCCTTTAAAAACCAGCACAAGGCAAGGAAGCCCTCTCTCACCACTCCTACTGGAAGTTCTGGCCAGAGCAATCAAGCAAGTGAAAGAAATAAAGGGTATTCAAATAGCAAGAGAGGAAGTCAAATTGTCCCTGCAGATAACATGATCCTTTATGTAGAAAACTCCATTGTCTCAGACAAAAAAATTCCTTAAGCTGATAATTTGCTTTTTAGTTTTAGTAGAAACAGAGTGTTTCTATGTTGTCCGAACTATCTCAGTCATATTTTCCATTTTTCTTTCTGTGCTGCATTCTGATTTAATCTTTCATATTTGTCTTCCAATCTATTAATTCTGTCTTCAATTATGGCTGATTTTCTTTTAACCAATCCTCTAGGTTTTCAATTTTAACTATTTATTTTATTTTTAAAGGTTTGATTTGTTTTATTTTTTCAAATATGCCTAGTTATTGTAGTAGACTTTTGTTTCCTTCTCAAGTGTATGATTCTATTATTTCTGTTAATATTTTAAACATGGTGATTTTATATTCAGTCTCTAATTATTCCAATGTTTGTGTCCCTGGATGTCTATTTGTCTGGTGATTGTTTCTGCTGAGTCTCACTCCTGGCAGCTTGTTTTCTATTGTGTATGGTGATTTTATATCATTAGGTCATATTTGGCCAGTCTCTGTTTATGGAAATCCTGAGGATGTGGTTTAATAGAAAATTCTTCCAGGAAGATTTGTTTTTCCTTATGTTACACACAACAGTATGCTACTAACCTGCGTAGAGGTATCTTCTCTGACTAGGTATTATCAGAGGAGATTTTATCCCTGTGTAGGATTCAAGCCAGAGAGACCCATTGTTTTTCTGGCCTACGCTTTCACTGAAGCTCTTTTACAGTTCTTGTTTTATGTAGCTGCTTCCATTACAATCTTCATCTCATATGTGATCAATAATTTGTTCTGGTTCATTGAAGAGACATTAAAACTTCAGCATTTAGGCCCCTCTGATCAGCAAATGTCCTCCAAGATACTTATAGCTTCAGTGCTGGCTTATTACTCTGGTTTTTGTTTCCATCATTTTGAGACTACTAAAGATTTTTCTTAACTTCTAGGAAGCTCAGCTATACCAGTTACCTGTAATTTGTCCCTGGTTTTTTTTTTTTTTTTTTTTTTTTGACATTTTGTAGTGAGAAAAAGTTTAGAGCAGAGAGTTTGCAATATTTATCAGAAGCAGAAGATTTAAAAATTTCTATCTTATTAGGTTGCATCAAGATTAAATAAAAATGGCAACTAAAGAATTTAGCAGAGTTATTTGCATCATGTACTCAACAAATGTTAGTAAAATAAACATTTTTATTATTACTGTGCTTTAAGTTCTAGTGTACAACGTGTAGGTTTGTTACATAGGTAGACATGTGCCATGTTGGTTTGCTGCACCCATTAACTCATAATTTACATTAGGTATTTCTCCTAATGTTATCCCTTCCCCTACCCACGTCCCACAACAGGCCCCTGTGTGTGATGTTCCCTGCCCTGTGTCCAAGTGTTCTCATTGTTCAATTCCCACCTATGAGTGACAACATGTGGTGTTTGGTTTTCTGTCCTTGTGATAGTTTGCTGAGAATGATGGTTTCCAGCTTCATCCATGTCCTTGCAAAGGACATGAACTCATCCTTTTTTATGACTGCACAGTATTCCATGGTGTATATGTGCCACATTTTCTTAATTCAGTCTATTATTGATGGACATTTGGGTTGGTTCCAAGTTCTTGCTATTGTGAATAGCGCCGCAATAAACATACATGTACATTTGTCTTTATAGTAGAATGATTTATAATCCTTTAGATATATACCCAGTAAAGGGATCACTGGGTCAAATGGTATTTCTAATTCTAGATCCCTGAGGAATCACTGCACTGTCTTCCACAATGGTTGAACTAGTTTACACCCCCACCAACAGTATAAAAGCATTTCTATTTCTCCACATCCTCTCCAGCATCTGTTGTTTTCTGACTTTTCAATGATCATCATTCTAACTGGTGTGAGATGGTATCTTATTGTGGTTTTGATTTGCGTTTTTCTAATGACCAGTGATGATGAGCATTTTTTCATGTGCCTGTTAGCTGCATAAACGCCTTCTTTTGAGAAGTGTCTGTTCATATCCTTTGCCCACTTTTTGATGGGGTTGATTGTTTTTTTCTTGTAAACTTGTGATTGTTTTTTTCTTGTAAACTTATTTAAGTTCTTTGTAGATTCTGGATATTAGCCCTTTTTCAGATGGGTAGATTGCAAAATTTTTCTCCCATTCTGTAGGTTGCCTGTTCACCCTGATGGTAGTTTCTTTTGCTGTGCAGCTCTTTAGTTTAATTAGATCCCATTTGTCTATTTTGGCTTTTGATGCCAGTGCTTTTGGTGTTTTAGTCATGAAGTCCTTGCCCATGCCTATGTCCTGAATGGTATTGCGTAGGTTTTCTTCTAGGGTTTTTATGGTTTTAGGTCTAACATTTAAGTCATTAATCCATCTAGAATTGATTTTTGTATAAGGTGTAAGGAAGGGATTCAGTTTCAGCTTTCTACATATGGCTAGCCAGTTTTCCCAGCACCATTTATTAAATAGGGAATCCTTTCCCCATTGCTTGTTTTTGTCAGGTTTGTCAAAGATCAGATGGTTGTAGATGTGTGGTGTTATTTCCGAGACCTCTGTTCTGTTCCCTTGGCCTATATATCTGTTTTGGTACCAGTACCATGCTGTTTTGGTTACTGTAGACTAGTAGTATAGTTGGAAGTCAGGTAGCGTGATCCCTCCAGCTTTGTTCTTTTGGCTTAGGGTTGTCTTGGCAATGTGGGCTCCTTTTAGGTTCCATGTGAACTTTAGATTTTTTCAATTCTGTGAAGAAAGTCATCGGTAGATTGATGGGGATGGTATTGAATCTATAAATTACCTTGGGCAGTATGGCCATTTTCAGGATATTAATTCTTCCTATCCATGAGCTTGGAATGTTCTTCCATTTGTTTGTGTCCTCTTTTATTTCTTTGAGCACTGGTTTGTAGATCTCCTTGAAGAGATCCTTCACATCCCTTCTAAGTTGGATTCCTAGGTATTTTATTCTCTTTGAAGCAATTGTGAATGGAAGTTCACTCATGACTTGCGTCTCTGTTTGTCTGTTATTGGTGTGTAGGAATGATTGTGATTTTTGCCCATCGATTTTGTATCCTGAGATTTTTGCTGAAGTTGCTTATCAGCTTAAGGAGATTTTGGGCTGAGATAATGGGGTTTTCTAAATATGCAATCATGTCAATTGCAAACAGGGACAATTTGACTTCCTCTTTTCCTAATTGAATACCCTTTATTTCTTTCTCTTGCCTGATTACCCTGGCCAGAACTTCCAACACTATGTTGAATAGGAGTGGTGAGAGAGGGCATCCCTGTCTTGTGCCAGTTTTCAAAGGGAATGCTTCCAGTTTTTGCCCATTGAGTAAAATATTGGCTGTGGGTTTATCATAAATAGTTCTTATTATTTTGAGATATGTTCCATCAATACCTAGTTTACTGAGAGTTTTTAGCATGAAGGGCTGTTGAACTTTGTCTGCATCTATTGAGATAATCACGTGGTTTTTGTCATCGGTTTTGTTTATGTGATGGATTATGTTTATTGATTTGCGTATGTTGAACCAGCTTTGCATACCAGGGATGAAGCTGACTTGATCATGGTGGATAAGCTTTTTGATGTGCTGCTGGATTTGGTTTGCCAGTATTTTATTGAGGATTTTTGCATCAATGTTCATCAGGGATATTGGTCTGAAATTCTCTTTTTTTGTTGTGTCTCTGCCAGGCTTAGGTATCAGGATGATGTTGGCCTCACAAAATGAGTTAGGGAGGATTCCCTCTTTTTCTATTGATTGGAATAATTTCAGATGGAATGGTGTCAGCTCCTCTTTGTACCTGTGGTGGAATTCAGCTGTGAATCTGTCTAGTCCTGGACTTTTTTTGGTTGGTAGGCTATTAATTATTGCCTCAATTTCAGAGTCTGTTATTGTGTTATTCAGAGATTCAACTTCTTCCTGGTTTAGACTTCGGAGGGTGTATGTGTCCAGGAATTTACCCATTTCTTCTAGATTTTCTGGTTTATTTGCATAGAGGTGTTTATAGTATTCTCTGATGGTATTGTATTTCTGTGGGGTCAGTGGTGATATCCCCCATATCATTTTTTATTGCATCTATTTGATTCTTCTGTCTTTTCTTATTTATTAGTCTTACTAGCGGTCTATCAATTTTGTTGAACTTTTCAAAAAACCAGCTCCTGGATTCATTGATTTTTTGAAGGGTTTCTTGTGTCTCTATCTCCTTCAGTTCTGCTCTGATCTTAGTTATTTCTTGCCTTCTGCTAGCTTTTGAATGTTTTTGCTCTTGCTTCTCTAGTTCTTTTAATTATGATGTTAGGGTGCTGATTTTAGATCTTTCCAGCTTTCTCTTGTGGGCATTTAGTGCTGTAAGTTTCCCTCTACACACTGCTTTAAATGTGTCCCAGAGATTCTGGTACGTTGTGTCTTTGTTCTCATTGGTTTCAAAGAACATCTTTCTATCTGCCTTCACTTCTTTATTTACCCAGGAGTCATTCAGGAGCAGGTTGTTCAGTTTCCATGTAGTTGTGTGATTTTGAGTGAGTTTCTTAATCCTGAGTTCTAATTTGATTGCACTGTGGTCTGAGAGACAGTTTGTTGTGATTTCTGTTTTTTACATTTGCTGAGGAGTGCTTTACTTCCAATTATGTGGTCAATTTTGGATTAAGTGCAATGTGGTCCTGAGAAGAATGTATATTCTTTTGATTTGGGGTGGAGAGTTCTGTAGATGTCTATTAGGTCTGCTTGGTGCAGAGCTGAGTTCAAATCCTGGATATCCTTGTTAACCTTCTGTCTCATTGATCTGTCTAATGTTGACAGTGGGGTGTTAAAGTCTCCCATTATTGTTGTGTGTGAGTATAAGTCTCTTTTTAGGTCTCTAAGAACTTGCTTTATGAATCTGGGTGCTCCTGTATTGGGTGCAGATATATTTAGGATAGTTAGCTCTTCTTGTTAATTTGATCCCTTTACACAAAGAATGGCCTTCTTTGTCTCTTTTGATCTTTGTTGGTTTAAAGTCTGTTTTATCAGAGACTAGGATTGCAACCCCAGCTTTTTTTTTTTTTTTTTTTTTTCTTTTCATTTGCTATGTAGATCTTCCTCCATTCCTTTATTCTGAGCCTATGTGTGTCTGCATGTGAGATGGGTCTCCTGAATCCTGATAGGTCTTGACTCTTCATCCAATTTATCAGTCTGTGTCTTTTAATTGGGGCATTTAGCCCATTGACATTTAGGTTAATATTGTTATGTGTGAATTTGATCCTATCATTATGATGTTAGCTGGTTATTTTGCCCATTAGTTGAGGCAATTTCTTCCTACCATCGATGGTTTTTATAATTTGGCATGTTTTTGCAGGGGTTGGTACCAGTTGTTCCTTTCCATGTTTAGCCTTCCTTCAGGAGCTCTTGTAAGCAGGCCTGCTGGTGACAAAATCTCTCAGCATTTGTTTGTCTGTAAAGGATTTTATTTCTCCTTAACTTATGAAGCTTAGTTTGGTTGGATATGAAATTCTGGGTTGAAAATTCTTTTCTTTAAGAATGTTGATTATTGGCCCCCATTCTCTTCTGGCTTGTAGAGTTTCTGCTGAGACATCTGCTGTTAGTTTGATGGGCTTCCCTTTGTGGGTAACCTGACCTTTCTCTATGGCTGCCCTTAACATTTTTTTCCTTCATTTCAACCTTGGTGAATCTGACAATTATGTGTATTAGGTTGCTCTTCTCGAGGAGTGTCTTTATGGTGTTCTCTGTATTTCCTGAATTTGAATGTTGGCCTGCCTTGCTAGGTTGGGGAAGTTCTCCTGGATATCTTGAAGAGTGTTTTCCAACTTGGCTCCATTCTTCCCATCACTTTCAGGTACACCAATCAAATGTAGATTTGGTCTTTTCACAAGTCCTATATATTTCTTGGAGGCTTTGTTCATTTCTTTTTACTCTTTTTACTCTAAACTACTTCTCTCACTTTCTTTCATTAATTTGATCTTGAATCACTGATACGCTTTCTTCCACTTGATTGAATCAGCCATTAAAGCTTGTGCATGCATCACATAGTTCTCATGCCATGGTTTTTAGCTCCATCAGGTCATTTAAGGTCTTCTCTACACCGCTTATTCCAGTTAGCCGTTTGTCTAATTTTTTTTCAAGATTTTTAGCTTCCTTGCGATGGGTTCGAACATCCTCCTTTAGCTCGGAGAAGTTTGTTATTACCAACCTTCTGAAGCCTACTTCTGTCAGCTCATCAAAGTCATTCTCCATCCAGTTTTGTTCCTTTGCTAGTGAGGAGCTGTGATCCTTTGGAGGAGAAGAGGCACTCTGTTTTTTAGAATATATGCCCTGCCCCCAGAGATGGGGTCTGCAGAGGCAGCAGGCCTTGCAGAGCTGTGGTGGGCTCCGCCCAGTTTGAGCTTCCCAGGCCATTTTGTTTACCTACTCAAGCCTCAGCCCTACCAGGCTGCTGACTTGCAGTTCGATCTCAGACTCCTAACAGTGAGCAAGGCTCCATGGGCATGGGACCTGCCAAGCCAGGCATGGGATATAATCTCCTGGTGTGCTGTTTGCTAAGACCATTGAAAAAGCACAGTTTTTTGCGTGGGAGTGTTGTGATTATCCAGGTACAGTCTGTCACAGCTTCCTTTGGCTAGGAAAGGGAAATCCCATGACCCTTTGTGCTTCCTGGGTGAGGCAATGCCCACCCTGCTTTAGCTTACCCTCCATGGGCTGTACCCACTGTCCAACCAGTCCCAATGAAATGAACCAGGTTGGAAATGCAGAAATCACCATCTTCTGCTTCAATCATGCTTGGAGCTGCAGACTGGAGCTGTCCCTATTCGGCCATCTTGGAACCAGAAACAAGTAAAATTAAAATCTTAATTAGATTTGCAAAATATTTTCTATATTGGGCTTTCTTTATCATTTCCATTTATGTGAAACATATTTGTTCCCCAAGAAGAAAATACATGTCTACTCTTCTGCATACATAGTAGTTATGATTTTCTGTTTGATATACAAACAGTTTTATATACATTAACTTTTTTAGGAAAAAATTGTGGTATAGGGAAATTATGATAAATCACATTATTTGAGTGTATAATCAATGACTTAGAAATTCTACAGAAAAGCACCTCTTCAAACTAAGATTAGTCAAAAATTGCTGTTAATGTTTTATCAAAGACAATTTCTTATTGGAAATTATTCAATAACTAACATTTTGAAAAATTGTTTGGAGCTTGTCATTTGCAGTTTGTATCCATTTTTAAAGTTGATGATACCCATTTTCTAAAGTTGTTCTATTCCCAATTTCCAATGCCACCTTGAACACTAAAAACAAATAAATAGCATCTTTAAGTATGAACCATACCTTTAAATAGTTTTTACTGTGAATGAGAAGTTGTTATTCCAAGCCCATCACTTAATGGAAAACAAAACAAGAACAAACAAACAATGCATTTCCAAAGAAATAAACGTTCATCCTGTCACAAAGAAAGGGAGATGACTGTGTCAGAGTATCTGACTCTCACTAAATACAGTATTGATATAGTTTTAATGCCAAACACAATGATATCAACTTTTTCTATAAGAAATCTAAAATTGAAATTTGCCTCTAGACTATCTCTTTGTTTTGGCTTATTTTTAGATTTTGCAGCTTTTTCAAATTGTTTGGGAAGCACAGCTGGGATTATTAATATTCTGAGGTTTTCTAATTAAAGGAGATGACTGTCATTGTGTGCAGTTCTGAATTTCATTCTTTGGACATCATAGCCAACTGCTCTATCTTCAGTAGAAAGAATTTGAATTAAATGCCAGTATTTGGGGATTAAATATTTTGGCTTCTGGCTCATGACTTGCATAATGTAATAACAGTTGTAGCCAGCATGATTGAATGTTTATTTATATGACTGGCACTATGCAAGGCCTTTTCTGTGTATTATCATATTTAATCTTCACAACAGCTTAGGCATATTCAAGTTTTCAAATTAATAAATAGAGGCTTGGAAAGGCCTTTTGCTTGTTTGTTTCTTAAATGCTGGAGTACATTGAGAAAATAGAATTTTTAACCCTAGAAAACTATTTCATACATGTAGCTACATTGCAGCTGTTGCTCATTCATTCAACAACACCAACTAATGAGAAGGTGTTGCTCAGCAGTAGACAAGCAGAGATGGAGGGCAATCCAGCTAGCTTTCTATATCCTGGGGAACTGGATTTGCAGAGGATTAGAATCTGAAGATGCTCAGGTCTTTTATATATAGATGTCATAAGTACAAACCCCAGCTCCTAGAAACATGCACATAGGGCCACCTGGATGATTTTTAGTCATTATGTTTTTGAAAAGTAGCCCCTGGCCCCCTAGTAGGATCCTGGGAATAACCTGGATTACTGCATCACAACTTCCTCAATATTCCCTTTCTGAATTTTTGTTGAAACAGCAGAAATTTAAAGACAGTAATGGGCTGCAGAACTTTTCTATACCTAATGTATTCAACTTGCACAAAAGAAAATTGCATTCTCACAGTTAAATGATGTGCCCTAGATCACACAATGTGTGTCTCACATTAGCCTGACTGCATTTTAGCCTAATGCATCAAGACACTTGGCAATATTGTCCAGGTTTCAGATTAAACTGCCCAGCTCCAGTTGAAAATACTCAAAGAACTTGAAACAGATCAAATAATTACAGGATTGTGTTCAAGAATCTATTTATTTTCATTCTTCACCCCTTCTTTCATTCATTTATTCAACAAGCACTTCTTATGTGTTTACTATTAGCCAGGCAGTATCCATCCATTAAGACTACAAAGATGGGAAGACAAAGTACCAGCCTTAACTCACTGACTGAATGATGTATGTTCCAGAACCAGACTAGGGGAGGCTTCATCTGGAATGGGGAATATCCTGGCCCAGTCAATCACTGTTTCCATCAGACTGATATGCTTATTAACTATTTATAACTTTTTCTAGACTTTTGGTGCATGAACAAAACATAGAAGTATCCCTGTACTCAAGGAACATATGTTGAAATTGATTAAGACAAACTATAAATAAGTAAACCAATGAATAAATAAATGAGGTAATTTCAAGTGCTAATCATGCTGTAAGGAAGATAAAATGGAGAAAACATGATGGAGAGGCTGGAGGGGTCTACTCTTGTGAAAGTGGTGAAGGGAACCTTCTCTGGGGAAAAGAGATTTAAGTTGAGACCAAACTAATATAAAGAAGACAGCCATTCAAATATCTAATTGGTGGTATGCCACAATGACACAGTGATCATCTTAGACTTTGAGCCAGTGGGGCAGAGCCTAGGGCAGTCAAAGCACCATACTAGTAGCTTCTAGTGATCAGTAGCTTCCCCTCTTCACCCTAGTGTGTTGTACAAACATTTCTATTTTCTGTGTGTTCCATGACATGAAAAGCATTGCAAAGCACTGCTTTAGTTGAAGAGACAATTCAAGCAGAAAGAAAGCAAGTAAGATCAAGACTGGTGTGTTGGGTAAGAGCAAGAGCATAGTGCACAACAGAGAAATTAGCAGAGAATGAGGTCAGAGAGTCAGTAGGAGCCAGGTCATACTGACCCTCATCGCTTAGGGATGGATGGATGAATACATGGGTGAAAAGTAGAAGGACATAAAAGTTATATTTCTCTGATTCCAAAAAAGAATTCAATACATTTCTATGTTAAAGCACACATCAAACAGGTTATCAGAATATGGATTAAAAAGAAGTATTGGAAATAATATGAAGAGTGGAGAGAGAAAATTTTATCTGAATCCTGGTGTGAGTTTCTATAATCAAGCATTAAAATTAACATTGAGTTTCCTAATGGCCAAAATCTAAAATAAAACACCATGGACCATATAATTTTCTTTGTCTAGATAAAGGAAAAAAGAAATTGCAGCAGGAGATATAGGCTTTTTCTTGATACCAAAAATGGAAGAAATGTCTTGCAAGGCTCATTACCAAGTAATTTAGTAAATTACATATTTCCTGCCACTTGCATAAGTTCAGAAATATTTTTCAAATGTCATTTTATTAAAGCTAAAGTTTTATCATAGTGAAGGCCTTTCATCAGAAATAGAAACTATCTGGTACATAAATCCAAGTACTTTGTTTTCTGGTGATGAAACCTTACCAAATTTGAATAAACTTACTTTCTAGACCTTATCATATATTCTTGCCTTAACGTCATTGTTTATAGTTCTCTTAGCCTGATATATGCATCCCTATCTTTTCTAACAAAGAAAATCCTACCTGAAAACAATGCCTAAACCCAATCCTTTACACAGTGGTTCTCCTATTAGAAGTTCCCCTAGGAAGCTTTCTAAATAGACAAGTACGGCTAGGTGCGGTGGCTCACACCTGTAATCCCAGCACTTTGGGAGGCCGAGGCAGACGGATCACCTGAGGTCGAGAGTTCGACACCAGCCTGACTGACATGGAGAAACCCCGTCTCTAATAAAAATACAAAAATTAGCCAGGCATGGTGGCCCATGCCTGTAATCCCAACTACTTGGGAGGCTGAGGCAGGAGACTGACTTGAACCTGGGAGGTGGAGGTTGTGGTGAGCCAAGATGGGGCCATTGCACTCCAGCCTGGGCAACAAAAGCAAAACTTTAACTCAAAATAATAATAATAATAATAATAATAATAATAATAAATAGACAAGTACTACTCCATACCAACTGAATCAGAATTTCAAAAAAATATGGCCCAGGGATATATTAAGCTCTCCAGGTAATTCTAATGAGTAAACATGTTTAGGAACTTCCAAACTAGGTTAGTGCTAACTCCTATTTACAGTTGGCTCCAAATACAATGCTGAGCTTCACCTTTGCTGCTTGGGTCTGATGAGTTTCCTTTCTGAAAGACAATGAAAAGTTAACCAACCAACTGCAACAGAATATGCCACAAACAAGAAAATCTTTGTGGTCATTTATCATGGAAAGTAAATGAGTTATTTCCTCCTTGACCTTGTATTTAATGAGAAACATTGCATAGCAAATCTGCTTTAGTTCTGGCCTCACTCAAAAGCCATACAGAAATAGACATTTCAGTGAGTCCTTGACCCGGCACTGTGGCTCACGCCTGTAATCCCATCACTTTGGGAGGCCAAGGCGGGCGGATCACGAGGTCAAGAGATCGAGACCATCCTGGCTAACATGGTGAAACCCCATCTCTACTAAAAATACAAAAAAATTAGCCAGGTGTGGTGGTGGGCGCCTGTAGTTCCAGCTACTTGGGAGGCTGAGGCAGGAGAATGGCGCGAACCCAGGAGGCAGAGCTTGCAGTGAGCTGAGAACGCTCCACTGCACTCCAGCCTGGGTGACACAGTGAGACTCCATCTCAAAAAAAAAAAAAGTAGACATTTCCACCTTCTTGTTGAGAAAAAAAGGAGAAACCATTATAGAAAACTTATACAAGGGAACAAATTAATGTGGCTTTCAAACCTAATTGTGCATAAAAATCACTTGATAAGCTTGGTAAAAATCCAGACTCCCAGGCCCCAACTCCTAATGACTCTGAGTGAGTAGTTCCAGGGTGGGCCAGGGATGTGTCTATTTATCAAGCCTCCTACGTGATTCTGAGACCAGTGGCCCACCGGCCAATGGAAAATAAGAGTTTAAAAAAAGCTGCCCCTTTTTTTGTATGTAACATATAAAAGTTTCTTTTTGATCTTCATACAAATGCAAGGGCCCTTAGACCACTTTGGAGAAAAAATAGAATTATGAAAATATATGTTTGCAGGCAAATTTCAAAGATCACAGAAGAGTCATGACAGCTGAAGGAAAATGACAGCAACTGAAGACAGCTGGAGAGCTGGAGAGCTGAGGGCTCTGGCATTAGAAAGGTACTCAGGCAGGACGGCCAGATCTGGGCTGGAGTAAAGAAATGTGCTGTCAACCAGAGCAGATTCTCTGTTGCGAGCTTGCTGGAGAATAATACCACAGCTGCTCTCCTGGAAGTCAGATGTAATAATCCTGCCCTTCCTAGATGCAAGCTCTTCTAATCAAGCTGTGAAAAATATACTAACTTTGGTCTGCTATTGTGGGCTGAAGGCTAATTTGGTCGTATCCTGGGGCTTGAATTCTCACATCCCTATCAGAAACAAACTGCTTCAAGTTT
Organism: Theropithecus gelada; assembly: GCF_003255815.1. Classification (NCBI taxonomy): domain Eukaryota; kingdom Metazoa; phylum Chordata; class Mammalia; order Primates; family Cercopithecidae; genus Theropithecus; species Theropithecus gelada. The sequence goes on from NC_037673.1 coordinate 61,169,851, forward strand.
AGGAAATGAGAGCCACAGGAAGTTCAATTAGGAGCACACACTGGCCTCTCTGAGAGGCAGAGAGAGAAAGGGGGAGAAATCAGTAGCCTGCTTCTCTAGCAAAGTCATACAATAGGCCGTGGATTTCCAACACCCACTTTCTCCATTGGAGTCAAGAAAAAGCCATAAAGTATAATAAATCACAGGAGTGTCAAATACACAATAACCATTTATTCTTTCATCATTACCGCATTCGTTTGTTCATCATTCATTCTTTCATTCCAAAAATATTTTTAAACACTATAGTGGTTTTGCTTAGCTTCCTCAAAAGCAAAATCTAAGACAAAGAATTCGGTGCAATTAGTGTCTTTGAGAGGTGATCGCAAGAAGCATGAGTGAGGGAGTGGAGACAGAATGAAAGGAATGAACGAAAGCCAATGAACATAAAAGTACACTACTAAGGACATCACTGTGAACAAAAGGGAGTCAATGCTGCTGGGACTCTGAGAGAAGCATCAGATTCTTCCCTGGAATTGTGTCCCTAAAGGCTAGGATGAAGAAACAACTATCTGAGGGCTTCAATCACCCAGTGGTGGAAAGTTAACCTGTGTCTGCTAACTTCTTCCACTCTACTAAGCTCCAAATACATGTAGGCTAAGGAAGCCAGGACCTACCCCACCAAATGCCCTTTCCAGTACCTAACTTACCAGAGAAGTCCAAGGCAGGAAGCAAGAGGCTGTCAGCTGGAGGGAGTTGAAGCCTGTATAGGCTTCTTTGCCCTAATGAAGGGAAATGCAGAGGGGAAGACAAAGGGATGTTAGTTGGTGCTTTGTATGTGTCTAGTATGATATGTCAGGCTCTCACTAAGCCAGAAAGATGAATAAATCTTGCTCTCTGCCCTCTAAGAGTTCATGGCCTTGTAAGGGAGAGAAACATAAAGAAAAAGTAACATTCAGTATAAAAACTGCCACAGAAATCATACCCAGACAGCTTTAGCAGGAAAATGAGAAGAAAAACTTAGTTGGTAGAGGGGAGATTTGGAGAAAGGAAAGGCGCTCTGGAAAAGGGAGAGTTGGAAGAGATTCACCAAAATGTAAGCTGACGCTTGGAGGATGAATCTTCTATGTGAGTAAAAGAACCATAAAAGAAATGTGAGTTCATATAGAAGAGCAAGGTACATTCTGGAAGTGGTATTGAGTAAAGTATGGCTGAACATGGCATTTATGTCAAAGAAGCAGAGGAAATAAGGCTAGACATATCTTTCATCCTAAAGGCATAGAGAAGGCCACTAAAGTTTAAACAGAAGAGTGATTCAAGGGAGTTGTTTCCATTCTTGGTGATCTTGAAAGATCACAGTAATTCCTGGAGATTTGTTCTTTCAAAAAACATCTACAATGAAGAACACATTATGTACCAGGGACTCTACCATGTGCTGAGCACACACTGGGAAATATGGTCCTGATATCAATAGCTGAGTGTTTGGTAGTGGGAGACAGAGAACTTTCATAATAGAGTGCAATCAATGCTACTCTATGTCTCAGTGCAGGGGGCTATGGGAGCACATGGGAAGACCTCCTCATTCAGTCTTTTGGGATCCCTGAAAACTTTCTGGGTAATTAGCAGTGTTCATACATCAAAAGTTAGAGGGCTAGATTGCCTGGCCTATGGCATTCCAAGAAAATGGAATGCCTAAGGAGGCAGTGTCTCACGGGGGAATAAAAAAGCAACATGAAAGAAATGATGGTAGTATAGGGAGACAGTATCCAAGTACAATGCTTGTGGTCAATAATATTTTCCTCCACCCCTACCTGACATATTCTGTCTCATCATCTCACCTGGCAGCTTACTCAGCCTTAAGTTTTTATTTCGAGTATTGTTTCCTCCTGGAGGCCTTCCTTGGCCCCTTAAGTTTAGAAGGTACAACCTAAAGGTCCAAATACATTCATAAATTACTTAATATTTTCTTAGTAGCCTAGAAAGAAATATGCATATAAGCAAATAAAACCTACGTCTTCTAACCTTCTAACTGTGGTAAGGGCAACTAATTAGCAACTATAGTAACTAATATATACTAAATACCATGCACCAAGCACTGTCTTAAGTGTCTTTGCACATGTTAATTCTTTTTCTACTTTGAACAACTTTATGAAGTAGGTAATATTTTACTTCCATTTTAAAGAGAGGGAAACTGAGGTAGTAAGTTACATAAGGTGCCAAGGACAGTCACATAAGAAGTAGTAGAACAAGGACCTGAGCCCCAAGAAGCCTGGCTCCAGAGGATGAACTGTTGATCACTGTGCTCTGCTGGCTCTCAGGCTTCCATCTGAGGTCCATTGCTTTTGTCAGCATACCCCTGATACTCTAGAACAAGCTTGTTCAACCCACAGCCCTGCAGGCTGCATGCAGCACAGGATGGCTTTGAATGCAGCCAACATAAATTTGTAAACTTTCTTAAAACATTATGAGATTTATGCACAGACTTTTTTTTTTTTAGCTCATCTGCTTTCATTAATGTTAGTGTATTTTATTGGTGGCCCAAAACAATTCTTCCACTGTGACCCAAGGAAATCAAAAGATTGGACACCCCTGCTCTAGAAGGTACATCTAACTAATTGCAACTTCCATATTTAAATCATCTCTTCATCTTCTTTCTTGTACCAAGGCTAAACTCACTTCCCTAGATACTTCCTCACAGAAAGAAATTTCCATCCATCTGGAAATTTTACTGATTGAATTATTTTCAAGAACCAGGTCATAACTATAGTTTAGCTGTCCGTGTAGCAATCCTCCTACCTTTCTTCACCTAGTCACTACCTCCTGGTCAAAGCAACTGGACCGTTTTCAGTTGTGGTCTCTATTTTACCAACCTGCAATAGCGTTTTACTGCCAAGGCAGGAACCTTCCAGACTTCACTGGTATTTTGAACAAAGAATAATCACTGATTCATGGTCTTTAACTGAATTGAAAGGTTCAGACATTAAGGCATTATTTCATTTCTCTTCCACCATCATTTGGCTGTTACAGCTAGTTTATCACAGCTAGGGACAATGTCAAATTGCTCTCAAATTTTCTGCTTTAACTTTAAAGATAACCACTCTACCTCCTTTATGTCTTTACTTCAAACTTATATTTTCATTTTGTACTTACATTAACAAATTATTCAAGATTTTCCAATATTTAGAAAAGTTTCAATGCTAACTGGAATTTAATTCCTTTCAAAAGAAAATTAGTCAGCAGCCACAACAAAAATACACTATTTCAAATCTCTGCCTCTGGAGGGCTAGCAAAAAAGAATTCTTTTTATTCCAGTAATAACAGCAATCACTATTGCTATTGAATGCTTACTATATGCCAGCCATTGTTAAGTGCTTTTCACACATTATTTTATTTTAGAGACGAGGAAACTGAGGCTTAGCGAAGTCAAGGGGCTTGTTCAAAATCACAGTGGTAGTTGTTCCAGAGTCGATATGCCTTACTTAGGCACAGTTTTTACAATGTAATCTTAGTTCTGTGGAAATTCACCATTGTATTTCATAGGCATTCTTCATCCTTATCAACTGTTGAACTTGCTATATCTGTTTTCTGAACGTTACTAGTAGTGGTATTGAGATCTACCACCCTTCCTTCAGCTTTGGGCTGCAAGTTATGGATAACTTTCACTAAAATCAGACTAAAAGTTAAGAGTATTTATCAATTCTCCTAATAAAAAGGATGGAGGTAGGGTGGGCTCCATGTACAGGACGTTAAGGGTTAGGATCTACTTTTTTACTTTTGGTTCACTTTTGGGTTTTCTTTGTATTAGCTAATCATCATAATTGCTTCCTGCAGAAACCAGGGAAATACTTCCTTTTTTGTATTCGGCTGCAAAAAAACAACAAAAAAATGCAAAACAGAATACTTCCTCAAGTCTGTGCTAAAGTCTTTCCTTTAGCCCAGTGGGCCAGCTTCAGTCATCTGCCCACCCTTGGGAAGAAAAATGGCATATGATCTTCTCAATTAATCCACTGAAAAAAATACTATGAGAAATCCAACACTCATCTGTCATAAAACAAAACCTTAGGGCTTTAGTCATAGAAAGCACTACCTTTGCCTGATAAAATGAATCTAGACAAAGTTGATAGTGGTAACCAGTAAGAATTCCTACTGGTGAAACTACAGGAGCTTTCTCAAGTGCAAAATAAATATTGTACTGAAGGCTCAAAGCATGTAATAAGAAAAATTTAAAAACAGGCATAATAATTGAAAAGTTAAAGGCAAAGTTCAATTATTTGCAGAAAATATTATCTACACAGAAATTTTGTATCTATAAGATCTCTAAGCCATTAAACTAATAACAGGATTAAGAAGAGTTATGATTTTATACTTATACAGAAAAAAAGATCATTCATATACACTAGCATAATTAAGAAATGTATGAGAAAATATTCATAATAGTAGCAAATATTGTATTTAGGAAAAACTTTAACAAATTATATGGAAAAACAAATTCAGACTATTATGAAAAAAACATGAAAGGTAAAAGATATAAATTATACATATGATGTTAGATGAAAAGCCACAATATCCAAGTTATAAATCTAGTGTAATATCAATTTTTAAATCTCAACAAACCTAGATAAAAACTAAACTGACACTGAAATTCATATAGAATAAAAGTCATCACCAAACATAAAGCCAAGTTACAAATAGAGAGGTACATATGTATCTGTCAAAGTTTAGTATCCAAAACATGACAAAAACCTTGCAAATGACTAATTAACATATGAAAAATGCTCAATATCTTTAATGATCGAGAAAACGCAAAAAAAAAAAAGCAATAATGAGATAATATGGGATAGTCATAGAATTGGCAAAGATGTAAATTTTGACAATATCAAATACTGGCAAGATTTTATAGGGTAACAGCGGCTCATAAATCATAAGTGGTGAGTATACGTTTGTATCACTGGTTTAAAGAAGCATGTTTTTGAACTGCTTTGAAGAGCAATGACATCTAATAAACTTGACAAGGTTGCTGCTAGGAATAAATTGCAGAGAAAAATCTTACACATGTACTCCCAGAGGCATTTACAAAATTGCTAATTACAACATTTATTGTAATACCAAAATACAAAATGGAAGAATTAATCTTTACTCATATAGAATAATGAAAAATAAATTGCAAATGATACTATATTATGATTAACATAAAATAGATTGAAATATAGTCACATAAAACATATTTCAAACAAAAACTTAGTGAAAAATTATAACTACAATGGTATAATTTATGAAATTTTGAATACTTACACAACCAAAATATATACTATTTACCTATACACTATTATGGACATATTGTAAATAAATTGTATTTTTATTATAGACATGGACTTCAGAAATATGTACCACATTCAGGCTAATAGTTCTTTTGGGGGAAGGAAGGAGGGAAATGGGACTGAGGGGAATAAATGTAATCAAATTTTTAATATTCTGTTTCTTCTATTAAGAACATTTCTGAAGCAAAAGCAAGAAAATGTTAATATTTGTTATTTGAGGTGGTGGAATCATGGATATCTCTTAAGCTAGTTTCTGTACTTCTCTTTATTTCTACAGCTTCCAAAAAATGTTTTACAGTGCCAAATATTTTAACCAGGATGATAATTATAGGCTAAATAAAAATAAAAGGCCAAAAATGAAATGTCTACATATTTTGCATTCCTTCTTTCCCCTGAGAGATGAATAAGTGAAGTAACTCTGTTAATATAGTTTGAATTTAATCTCATGTTGGATCTGGAGGCTTATAAACATATATATTTGCATCTATCATATAATGCCTTGATTCTTCCCAAAGTCAATGAAAAATAAAGTGTCTGTTGTTACCAAAGTATGCAAACAGCCTGAGAACAATTGTTTTACAAACTATTACTTCTAAGAGCCATTATATCTGCTTTTGTTTAATTTACCATTAAGATTGAGTTCTATGATGCAGTAGACATATACTAGCTAATTTTAGAAACATGGGGATATCTCTGATTTTCAAAAACGCTTATATTTAGCAGTTAAAAAATCAGCCTCTCAGAAAACTCTCTAAAGCATCTATGCCCAAAGAGGCCCTCACTCTCTCAACCTTTTTTCCCTATTTCTCTTTAACCAAAATTCTTTCCAGGTAAGGCAAAGTCACTTGGAAGAAATTTAAAGCTGCATTTTCTCTTTAAGAATAACACTACTTTATACTTGGCCTTTTCAGCCAGTCACATCCCAATAACCATGGTAGAGCAAGCCCTTGAAGTAGGATTCCCCTAGAAACAATAAAGTTTATAGTCCAGCAAAGCCTGTAGATAATTTTCTCAAATTCTTCCAGGGGCAAAAAATTCCTAACATAATTAATTTGTAGCACTCCCTTGAATGTTACTGTTGTTACTTTTTATTTTGAAATCATTTCAGATTTACAAAATATTGCAAGAAGGGTACAAAAAACTGTTAGACATTTACCTACACACACACACACACACACATACATGTATACACACTTAATTTTTCAGAGCCATTTGCCAGTAAGTTAAAGATATTATGTCTTTTTAACCCTAAATACTTTAATGTGCATTTTCTAAGAACAAGAACATTTCACTTTTATAATCATACTAAAAATATGAATATCAAGAAATTAGCATTTATCCAATGTTATTAATCTATAAGCCTGATTAATATTTTGCCAATTACCACAATAATGTCCTCTGTAGTAAATATATATGTTTATATTTATGTATACATTGAACTCTCTGGTACAGAGTCCAATCCAGGATCCCAAATTCCATTTACTTATCAAGTCTCTTTAGTTTTCTTTAATCTGGACAATCCCTGAGTCTGTCTTTGTTGTTTACCATTACCTTTACCTTGACATTTTTGAAAATTTTGAAGTGTACAGGCAAATTATTTGGTAAAATCTTTCTCAGTTTGAGTTTGTCTGATGTTTCCTTGTGAAAACACTGTGGTCTTGCAGGAATATTTGTATCCTGTTTTCTCATTGTTTCCTGCCTCCTGTTATGCGTGCGCTCATCCCTTTATTTCAGCATTTCTGAATCGCTTTGGTTTACATGTGTCCCTTTTATAAATTATTCAGCTGTATCTTGCTTTGTGAGCACAACTGAGAATAACTTTTATTTTAATATATGAATTAAGCTCATTCATATTTATTGATATGACATATATTTGGTCTCAATGCTGTCATATTTACTTTATGTTCTAAATACCATATATAGTATTTACTGTATATTTTCTCAGCATTTGCTAAGAATTGCTCGAGTTCTTGCATGTTTAAAATGGCTTTTTCTTTTCATCTTGATATTTGAAGGCTATCTTGGCTGTATATAAAATCCTTGGCTCACACTTTCCTTACTTAAGTGTCTTGAAACAACTGCTTCATTGTTGCTTTTCTTTAAGTCTCTTACCTTTGTAAGCCATTAGATCTTTTTGTCGGAGGACACTGGGACTTTAAAGTCCAAACGTTTCACTAGACTATGCCTCAGATTAAATCACTTGATATCAATTTTTCCAAGTACCTTTTCATTGTCAGTTTTCCCAAGTAGGCCCTTTCAATATGTAAATATAAATTTTCTTTTATTTCTGAAATACTATCTAAGATTATTGTTTTAAATATTAGTTCTGTTTCATTGCTTTGTTTTTCACCTTTGGAGACTTCAGTTAACCATATGTTGGATCTCTGCCTATTTTTCATTTCAAACACTTTCTTCTGACCCTTTTCTTTCCTTCTTTATTGCGCTTTCATTCTTTCGGTTATTTATCTGCTGTTCTGCATTAACCCTTATTACATCTTATCTAATTTAATCTTCATTGACATATTATTTAGTCTCTTTTTTTGTATTTCCTTTCTGAATGGAATAAATAAATTTTCATTTCATTTCATCCATTTTTCCCCACATCTGCTCTTAGAAAATTGATTTAAGGAACATTTTTTTATATTGCCAAATGTTTATTTGAGAATATTTAATTTAGTTTGTAGAGTTAAGGGACAATTTTCTGTTTTGTGGTTGATTTTTCTTTTAGAGATAATTCTTACCAGATGAAATGTTTTGATTCTAATTCTCCGTTTTCTTCTTAGTACAGATAAAGTATGCTTGCATCTCTGTATTTAATAGCCAGGAATGGCAATTTGGGAGGCTTACAAGATTCCTAGTTGCAGATCATTCTCTTATGTCAGTGAAGCAAAGCAGATGGCTTTTTAGTGTAGGGATAAAATGGGGGAAAGTTGCATTTTAAAAAAAATTATTATTTACCCCTGTATTCTAAGTTTTTCCTTTTTCCTTCTTTTTCCTTTTACTGTGCAGTTTCCAAAGAGCTCTTTTCCCTTGCCTTTTACTCTCATCTCCTAGTAAATATTGCCTTAAAGTTCTCTCTTAAAGTTCAGTTTTCCTGCACTTTGCTCTCTGGAAATCTTGGGGTGGGAAGTTGAGAAATAGCTCTACTGAAAAGTGGTATTTATTTCTTCACTTACAAGAGATTGAACTGTGTATTGTATTCTAGTTTATTGTCATGTGGAAGAATAGGATTTGTGTGGCTTTAGTTGTGATTTTTGTTGATTTCCATAGCTTTTAGAGGATATGCTGGAACATTCAGATTTAGGTAGCCACCATTCCTTGGCTATCTCCTTGCATTCTTTTTTTTATAGATCAGAATTATTTTTAATATTAAGTTGCATGTGCACATTTTCCCTACCATCTTCACATTGATGAAATAAATGATTGTGACATCTGAATTATACATTTAATTGCCTTGAGTGTCTACTTTACATTACATATGACAACACAGTTAAACAAACATGAATTTCAACATACTCCAAGCAGGTATAATGCAGTCATTTAACACTACATAAGCCCAGGAAAATGTTATGATAAAATACTTCAAAAATGTGCTATGGAGAATACCACATCTTTCTTCTCTTCCATGTCTTTAAGAAAAATAAAAAATAAAAAGATAATTTGCTATAATTTAACGTACTGTTCTGAGTACTTCAGTCTAGTTAGCTCTCAAATTGTTCCTTAGACCCTGCATCATTTTCCTTCTCCATCTGCTCTTGATGCCTTCAAATCCCCATACTGATGGAAAAAAATAAGTTTTTGAAATATTAACCATGCCAAGGAATTTCTCAAAATATTATTTTGCAGTAGATTGTACAGCCTCTTAACATTTATTTGTTAACTTCAACTCAAACATTAATACATATAATTCAATATAACCAAAATACTCAGTGATTTTTAGTTGTCAATCTCTCTAAGTATCCCTTTGTCAATTCCCAACCATACCTCTTCTGACCCTTTACCCCTCAGACCTGGAATGTTTCTCAAAGAAGAAACTCTGCACAAGTTCTCATCAACATTTGCTGTGAATATTTGGGGATCCAGGGCCTATCATGGGGAGGGGCGAAGGGGGAGGGATTCATTGGGAGTTATACCTGATGTAAATGATGAGTTGATGGGTGCTGACGAGTTGATGGGTGCAGCACAGCAACATGGTACAAGTATACATATGTAACAAACCTGCACGTTATGCACATGTACCCTAGAACTTAAAGTATAATAATAATAATTTAAAAAAAGAATGTCCAGGGAGGCTAACAGTCAGCTTCAATATCATATAATAAATTCTACAGAAAATTCACAAAATCTCCATTATCAAGATAAGCCAGCTTTATAGACTAACTACAAAACTCATGCTCTCTACTAAACATATGAGGAAAATATAATAGATTCAAAATGCATTTGGTTGATCCAATACATTGAGTTTATATGTTTCATTCCCCATTCCCACCACTATTTATTTCCCCTCTGTAGGAGGATATTGATCCATACCCACCTACATCCCCTCAATACTTACCATAACAATGCACACCAATGGTTTCTTAATGTAATTATCCACAATTCTCTGACTGAAGGCTTTCTTCGGCCATAGAAACTAGAATGCAGCCCTTTCCCAGGGCAGACTCAAACAGCTCACTCCCAGGAGAAACCCTCAATCACAAACAAAACTTAATAAATAAGTACACTAGCTTCCCTTGGGTGGAACAACTCTGATGCATACTCTACATTGCCTTTCAGAGGTCCCCATCGAGCACTGAGCCATAGTTGCCTGTAGTGATTAGATATTCTTCCTCAGCTCACATCCTCCTTTTCCAACCAGTGCTTCCTGGAATCATCTCTCAAATAAATTATTTTCACTGATATCATTGCCTCAGGATCTGCTTATGGGAGAACCCATCCTAAGACATATCTTCATGAATCCCATCAAAATTTATATTCTATATTTCTTTTCTAAGGCATGTTATCCAACAGCAGAGACCAAAGACAGTAATTTTTACCTTCTGGGATATCAAAGTCTATGGAACGGATCTTAGTCTATACTGTCCAGATTTATGGCTATTTAGCTCCAGGGACTTCAATTCACTTGAAAGTTTCCAAAATCCCTGGAAGCTATCAGCCATTTAAAAGGTGCTGAGTGGCTTCATATGGAAGCATTTATTATCTAGCTTTGGTAAGATATATAGACAGTGAATATTATACCCAGGCAACATCAGTCTGAACTCTGACACCAAACAGTCAGCTAGTCTTGAAAAAAATTATTTCACCTGTCTAACATCAGTATTCTAATCCACAAAATGAGAAGTTGAAATAGATGCTCCCTAAGCAGCTCTGCAGCTGTTAGGCTCCCTGATTCTGATTCGAAATAGGTCTCTGAGAGCCATTACATGTGACACATTTTTTTTTCTTAGAAGATAAACTTACGGGCCAGTTGTGGTGGCTCACGCCTGTAATCCCAGCACTTTGGGAGGCCAGATCACAAGGTCAGGAGATCGAGACCATCCTGACTAACAAGGTGAAACCCCGTCTCTACTAAAAAAATAAAAATACAAAATACAAAAAAAATTAGCCAGGTGTGCTGGTGGGTGCCTGTAGTCCCAGCTACTCGAGAGGCTGAGAGAATGGCATGAACCTGGGAGGCGGAGCTTGCAGTGAGCTGAGATTGTGTCACTGCACTCCATCCTGGGAGACAGAGCGAGACTCCATCTCAAAAAAAAAAAAAAAAAAAAAACCACAATAAACTTACTAGCAGTATTCTTTCTCAAAACTGATTTATGAATTCAAATTTAGTGTTAATTCATCCAGACACACCTCAGTTTCCTCTGGTCATTTTCTAAATTATAGTAGTTCATACATGCTACAACACTCTCCTCATCACTAGGTAGAAATTTTAGGTATACTTTCCACTCAGCCACCTAGAAGCATTTCTGTGTTTTTTAGTTACTGGAAACAAGAAGAGATTACATAGAAAATCTATGCGTTTGGACCAATCTAAATTCATGGGATGAATCTTCTCCAGTTACCTAACAGGTGTCACACAGAAGAGTTTGTCAATGATAATTAAACTCCTTTTCTGATATGAACTGAGAAACTGAGCTTTGAAATCAGTTTCTCTTGAGTGGAACACATTGATACAAGGAAGAATCTGATATGGAATGAAGGAAAAGGAATCAAAGGGAACTAGTGTTACAGAAAACGAATTACATTTGGAAACTTAGCAGAGTGCAGGAACATTTGATCTTGAGAAGGAAGAGAGGCAAACAAGAGTAGAAAAAGGACAGTGAAATGGTTTGCAATCTTTTAAACACAAGAATAAAAAGAGCTAATAACATAGTGGAAATCAGACCAAATAGAGTTAACAGCTGAGATTAAATAGCACCACACTTATTCCACTCACAGTTGCCCTGGCGCTTCAATTTCTCCCTTACAACAATTGATTTTAAAATAGAAAGTTCATTAAAGTGAAGCAAAGAGTAATTCCTAGTGAGCTACTTCTGCAGGAAGATCTGGGGAAGACTTTAGGGAGGAGTTTGGAATATAGAACAAGGAGAACGAAGGGCAAGAATACAGCATGTGTTAAAGAATAAGTTTGAGCCTGCATACACAAAAAGGGAAAGATAGAGATCTTCTAATGCTTCTTCTGTTTTAGACGAAAATAGACTAGTTTTAAGTAATAAACAACAACTTTACCATCAACACTTGGTCTACTTATCTATTTGCTTCTTGGGGAAAAAAAAAACAAAAACAGAAACTCGGAACTCTGAATAAGAAAAGGTAAATATGTCATTCTCAGTATGAAAAGGCTCAGAGTGATCTGGGCCTGCTGCTTGGTTTATCACCCATGACTTCTTAGAAAGTAGGCCAAGTGACTTAATACAGTAAGACAATTGCTGTTACTGTCTGAAAAGTTTAAGCTAACAATAATTTTTTTTTTTGATCTTTGGAATTTGACACTAAAAGTCATACTAAGACAAGGATCAGGTCTAAAAGCAAATGGCAAACAGATCTGTCAGATTGGAATGACTCCCTCAGTCAGCCATGCAGCTCATAATCTTCAGGGCTACTTGGCCACAGAGAGCCAGTCCAGCAGTCATGGCTGGCCTGAGCAATGCATGCAACTCACTGAAGAAATGTGCTGGTCAATTTGGGTAGCTCCATGCAAAAATTGCCAACATCTGTATAAGCGAAAAAGGAAAAATGGAACTAATAAGGGAAATCAGGACCTAGGTTGAAATCAGCTTTCCAATTTACCAGAACATTTGTTCCATTTTATTTTACTTGTGTATATAAAGCCTGGCAGATGCAATCTTTGAACAAATTTATAGCTGATGAGAGTCATCCTTGTATAATCGCTAAAACATAGATTTTTTAAAAAATCAAACAATCTAGCTTTAGTTTTTGGCTCAGCCACTTAGCTATGTGATCTTAGACAATTTATTTCATCTCTCTAAGTCTCAATTTACTTTCCACTTAAAATGAGACTAATAATCCCTCCTTTGCAAGGTTAAATGAGGGGATGAGCTTAAGACATCTATAGAGTAGGGATTTATTACATGGTAACAGTGGTGGTTGCAGGACTGATTAATAATAATTGATAATTGTTTTTATTTCTGTTATTATGAGAATGTCATTTTCACATTTTTTCCAATGATCATATTACCCCTTTATGGATAAAAACAGTGCTCTGATATTTTTTGGTTTATTCTTGCCTCTACCTCATTGGGGATGGAAGGAGAAGGAGGATAACCTAAAATCCAATATTTCCAGGATTCTCAGAGGATCATTAACTAGTTACCTGACTTTGGATTTCCAGGTTTTTACTTGAGCCATCTAAGACTGGGAGTTTCCCAAGTCAAATTCAATATCCACTTCAGATAAAATGAGAGATAATGAGAGAATATCTTGGTCTCTGTACTAAGGGTCTTAATGTAAACCAAGACCAGAAACGAATAAATACAATGTAGTTTTATATTATGAAGAAATCCTGCTCCAATTATTGTTGAGTGTCTTAAGGAACATTTTAATGTTCCATTTAATGACAGTGTTAGTTTCCACAGTAAACATATAATGTCACATAGCTTGTGCCTTATAGCAGCCTAAGAGTGAAAGGGATGCTAACCTAAACATGTAGAGTGGAGAACAGGAGTAGGCTGACTTCAATACTGACTTCAATAGTGGCTGAAAAATGATGAACAATCTACAAAAGGATTATGGCAATTCAAGTTCCATTCCAGAAAGCCAGAAAATCAAATAAAGTGGTCCAAAATGGGAGAAGCGGGTCATGGAACCTCTTTGGTAATGGAAACAATAGGAGAATCGTTTGAGGGTCAGGCTGTCCAAAGGAATTTGTCTGAAAGTAAGAACAGCAAGTAGCCCAATCCCTGGTATACAAGGCTAAATGTAATGAAACTGGCAAGCAGGCTTCATCCTGCTGGAGAGAATATAGTGATGAGCTGAAAAATTAGAGCCAGCCATGTGACATGTTACTCTGTACCAGCATTATTCAAGGAAACATGGGAGCATTGCCCAGAGAGTTGTGAAAGAATAGAGACTTGCAGTTTCGGTTTGGGAGGAAAAGAAACATAATACACAAAGGTACCCTGTCCCTGATTCGAAAAAGTAGAAAGTATAACTCACAACCATCTGAATGCGCAACACAAACAGCTGAGATGGGGTTAAGCCAGAGCAAAGACTCACATTAAGCTAGACGTGGCTCATTTGTGCATTCAGGTAGATCTTATACTTTCTAATTTTTCTTGTTACAAAATGGTGAGGAGAAGGAAACATTTTACTCTGTAATCATATTCTAGAATATAGAGCATTAGGCTACATAGTTTATGTTGACTTATGATTATTTGGATGCTATTTGGCTATTCATAATGGCGGGAAAAAACCATTTCAAACCTGCAATGTATAATGTGGCACAACTCACAGTTTTCCAAGCATACTGAAAAGGAAAATCATAGCCTAACTGAGGTATGCCCTTACCGGGACTGAGTTAGTGCAAAGCTATTTGGAGGTTCAAACTGAAAAGGAGATTTTGCTTGCTTTCATGAAAAGGTATTACTCCAACTCCACTGTCATCCCAGAGAGATATAAGGAAATGTAAGTTGTAAGACTGAATTTTAATAAGCATATTTGAACTTTTATATCTAAATGAATGTTTTCTTCTCCAAAACAGTTACTGTGGGACACTCTATGTTAATTTCACAAGCCTGCCTAGATTGAAGGTGTCAGTTATTTCCTTTCCATCTACAGTCCTTCTCTGAGAACCTGTGTCATCTACAGCCTGTGGGAAGTGCAGCCTTATTTACTGTGTGGCCTTATACACGTCACTCACTCAAGCGACCTTAAATGCAAAAGTCTGACTGGCAATAAATGAAGCAAGACAAAGCTACTCCATCTTAGAATCTGCTTATTGGCGAATCCAAATTGTGACATGGGAAGTTAGAAGAAGCTTTATTACATATGGACATTAGACATGTTAATGAAAAAATTTCCTTGGCAATTTAAAAGCTGGCTTTTATCTAGATTTGGACCTAAAGCTCTTACAACTGCTGCCTACAACCCAAATGCCAAAGGATATTTCTATCAAAAGCAAAAAAAAAAAACCATGTGTATAAAGTCTTGTTCTTATTCTTAAAAATCATGCAAATTTTGTATCTTATTAACATACATTTATTTGTTGTAATATGACATAATAATTCAAATAATATTATGAATTTATTAACTTGTCCCCAAAATCTTTAAGTAAAATCAATAGCATCCCTCAGGAAAACTTTCCCTGTAGTCTTTGCATACCATCTTACCGCTGTGTTCTACTCAAAAGAAAATACTTGAAATTTCTTGGTGACACTGGAGTAGGAGAGACAGGTACAATGTAGAAAATGAGAAGAAGATAGTAAACAATGTTACACAAAGAATCACAATTTTACCTTACAAGTTTGGGCCTAAAGACTTTGTTTTCTGAAATGTTCTGGAATTAAACCGAAACAACCTGAATCCAAAGCACAAGAGTGACAGCACGTTCTTCTTCTTTGTTTCTTTCATATTCTCTGTCCACCATAAGGGAAGGGAAGGGAACAAGGTCAGTATTGTCAATTTCATGAAAATCTTACTCCAACAACCAAAAAGTTCAAAGCTTGCTCTCAGTATCAAGTCAAATCAACCAACATTGCCTTATTCTTCTGTTTATTCTGGGGATGCTAACCTGGAAGTGAAAGCAACTGAGATAAAACGTATAATACAAAAAGAAAAATAATTAATCCTAGGGGGAAGGCCATGTCAAGAGAAAAAAAAATAGTAACTCTTCTACTTCCTACATAACCTTAATATTTATGTCAGAGGCTGCTATAAAGAAACTGATAGCTCTTGAAGCTGTTCTTAAAAGCGCATCACTTAAGAAACAATTTGTCAGTCAACTAATTTTAACCGATGAAGTATTTAAATACTAGCTTCACGTAACTTTTCTACTGTCCAATGTTAAACTCATTTGCAATGACTTTGAATATTTATTAAACCCTAAAGCAATATTGAGCACTCCAGAGTTTCTCTCATAGCCCTTAAGTCAGACAAGAAGAAAAAAAATGTCTCATTACAACCTAGAGTGATGAAATATTGAAAATAATGATAGCATTCTTTGAAAGACTAAAAAGGATACCACAATGTGGACCTACACAAGAATCCTGTAAGTAATTATTAATCATAACTTTTTTCATACTATACATTGGCATTTATCGTTTTATAATTACAACATTGCTGATAATACTAGTGAGGTCTAGTTCTTTTATTGATTAGGCCACCATCTTTGACTGAAAATATTAGCTTATCTTAGAGGTCTATTTGGCAATTGCTGAATATTGAGCAAGTGCTAAATCCTCAACAACCCAGACTCCTAGGAAAATAAACAATTCTCAAGAAAAGACCACCCTCTCTGATGTGAGAACTCTCTTTACCCTTTTCCTACAAGCCCAATTGAAATGCCTCTTGGAGATCAAATGATTTAGAAATATTCTCCTCCAAAGGAGTCTTGGGTCTTGAGGTTCCTAGAATGACCCAACCTCCTTAGAAGCATTACTAATTTTTAAAAAACTTAGTGTATAGTATTTCTTATTATATATTTATAGAATTTATAAAATAAGAATTTAAGGGTCACACTCGTGAGCAAGTAGAGTAAGCATCTACCTCACCGGCTTTCAAACTGAAGGTAAAAGAAGAAAGCGATTGTCATGCTATGGGTTTTTAGAAGTGCTGTACCAATGCCAGGAAAACCAAATGCAATGAGTGATTGTTGACTGCATCCAGGATAGAAAGCAAATAAACAGAACTATAAAGAATACTCTAGGGATGATTAAGAAAATTTGAATATGAACTTTAGATTAGAAAATATAAGTGTATTAATATTAAATTTGTTGAGTGGAAAATGGTATTATAGTAAAGTAAAATAATATTTTCTTAGATAACAGATTCTTAATTATTGGGAGATGTGGTTAAACTGTCAGGTTGTCTATGATTTACATTCAAATGATCCCATAATTTCTTTTGAAATAGCAATACTTCTGAAAGCTCAGGCATGTTGATACTTTGAAAGAAATTGGAATCTGATACCAAGAGCAACAGAATACCGATGCAGAAATTTGAAATGAAGGATTTAAAAGATAATTTTAAGAAGAAAGTTGTGCACTAACATTTTGGATTCATGATAAAAGGAAAAGATTGGAGAGAGAGGGGTCAGTCTAGGGAAAGTCACAATAGAATCTATTTATGAGATGCTTCTTCATGTTGAAAGGAAAAGAAAGGGCTCAAAGGGGTCTCAGTTTTTTTAGACAATGACTAAGTGAAGGCATAGAGAAAATAGTGCAGCAATTTTTTTGCCAACTGCAAAAATTTGAAGTCTCCCCAAATGACCTGGCTCTCTTTTTATTACAGTAAACTAGCTCCATATACTTATAGTTCTTTGAATCATTTTGCCATGCTTTATCAACATGTACCAGGAAAATACTGAACCTCTTTCAGATGAATAACAGTGTGCCATATTCCACCCCAGATCCCATTTTCTGCCTGTTTCTTTCATCTGCATTGAGTAATAATAACTACTGCTTATTATAAGCCCATCATGTCAAACACAGAGCTAGGCATTTTATCTGTATCTTATCAACAATCGACAACTATCCTATTAAGTAAGAATTACTGTCCCACATTTGATAGCTGAGGAAGCAGAAGGTGAGAGATGAAGCAGTATGCCTAAGTCCTAAAAGTGCTGGCTAGAATTAAAACCCTAGTCTGATGTCTATGCTCTTCCCAAGTCAACGTATTGCCTCCTGACAGGCTAACACACTTAGACTCCCATATGTTCCTGCCTTCCTGGCTGGTCTGGCCTTCAAGTGACAGACACTAATCCTGCATGGCCCTCCTCACTTGTTTTGTTCCATGGCTGCCCACAATCTGTCACTGACAGCACCTTAGAGAAGCTCCCAGCTTCCCAGGGATAACAATACTGGAAATATGAGGGACTAACTACTCCTTATGTGGACCTACTGTCCTTGGAGGACACAGGCAGTTGGGAGAATCAATGCTTTAGTACAGGCTGCCCTTCTCCAGATCTGCTTACCAACATATGGTTCTATTAATCTTCTCCACATAATCATATCCAATATGCTTTTCCGCTCTTTCAATAAAGGAGAATTAATCGATAGTAATTATAATTCTCTAATTAGTTTCTTAATGAAATTTTAATAGAACAGTACAAAACCTTGGACATACTTTTCAATAGTTAGAAATATTTTTCCATATAAACTCAAAATGGCTTACTTGCCCTTATACATTCCTGCAGGATATTTTTAGTATTAATTGAGTCATCAAATTAAGTTTATTCACATTTTCCACTCTGTTTAAATTTCATTAATGTCTTACCTCCTTTTAGCATATATTTCTCTGCCAACTTCTCATACCTGATTTGGTTCAATCACTTGTCTCTGATTATTTAACACCACCTATGTCACTTTGCAGTACCTCGTTTGCTTTTTTAAAATATTATCAACCCATCCATGCATGGCCATTGAATTGATTGGTTTTCAGTCAAATTCTTAGAGTTAATTATATTAGATATGCTTGGGGAACATGCTTAATCCCTGACCTTTTTTTGGAAGTCCACCTTACTCATGGCTTCTGCTGAAGTGGAGGGCTTGAGCAGCCATGTTTTACCACAGAGATCTCTCTTTGGCCATCTCTTGTTGGATCAGGAGTGGACAATCCCTCCAGTGAGAACCAAACAATAGGCCACTCTACGATAGACCAAAGTTATGACAGGAAACACAGACTTATAAAAAAAAGCTAGTGTGAAAAAAAAATGCTGAAGGCATGCAGAGAGAAGTAGAAATGATAGACCATAGGGCCACAATAAAAGACCTATGATAGTACCTCTCACTTTCTTGGTTCCATGAGGCTTCGTTCTACTTCTGGTAGATGGATACTTTGTGAGTTTCCTCTGTACTTTCTCTCACCTCCCCACTCTATGTACAGATAAGCAGAGTAACTAACTGTCATCTGTACCAGGGATACAGTATAGTATAGTATAGTATAGTATAGTATAGTATAGTATAGTATAGTAATAGGCCTAAGTAACAAGGGTGGAAACAAAGTGGTTTTAAGAACCTGGATGTGGCCACAGCCAGGAGATCAATCACTACAGGGAGAAAAATGTGTTAATTTTAAAAATAAAAAGTGAAGCAGAGCCTATCGTTCAAGAAATCAACATGAATATAAAGGAACAAGTGGATAAAGGAGGTAAAAACATGTAACCCATGCCAAGAAATATTGGTTATTAAAGGCCAGTCTCCAAATGAGAAACTCGAGAAACACAAAAACACTTGGAAATTTAACTATACAGCAGGTAGAGAACACAGCACGGGAGGGCTGGCTACCAAAATAGCATAACATAATGGAGGCCAATGGTCCAGGAAGCCAAAATAGCATTATCTTAAAATTAAGGCAGTATCTACCATGGCCTAGAGGGTGCACAACTGGAATTAGAAGTTTAGGAGAGTGGTCACAGGTGGGGGGGAGTAGCCACATTTGAGATTAGATAGGACTAGATGGGGGAGTCAGGCAGATCCAAAAACATGAGGAAATAGTATGGTTTATCTCTAAATGTCATGCCTTGAAAGGCTCAAGTTCCAGACATAAGACATCACTTGATCGCTGGCACATGCTTCAAAGCAACTATCTCCCTACCTGCATCTCCTAGACTTCCTTCAGACTGAACAAACTTGGTTCTCATGTCAGCTCTGAGATCCACCATCCCTTGTCTTCTTCCCACTTCATTTGTATAATTCATGTTTATTACACTGGCTGAGTTTTCCCTTCAACATGAACTCTGATTATCCTTCTTCTAATTCCTAGGATGGAGCTCCACTCTGTCCAGAAATATTTTCAACAGACAGGAGAAGAAAAGATGGCACAGGCAATTAGGATACATCCTCCTTCTGCCAGCTTTGACTCAAGGACTAGGACTGTCATGAACCAGCAAGTTAGAGCCGTCAGAGGGTTCAAACTCAAGGAGATGGAGAAGACAGAGACAAAAGAATGCAGGCAGAAGATAAGAGCAAGTTACTGACTTCATCAGCTCCCATGACACGCAAGATTACAAGATGAGAGACTGGTGTTGAAGTTCAGGAAGAAATGGTAAAAACTGGAAACTTCTGGTGTATATAAATACACACACACACACACACACACACACACGCACACATGAATGTCAATCAAAAATAAAATACAAAGCCCCCTAACCAACTGAAGAGACTTTTTCTGGATCAAGGGAAACCTGAGAAACTGATTTTCCAACCATGACAGAAAGAGACATCAGAGGCTCCCCATTATACCCCCTCCCTTTTAGAGTTTAGGCAAAAGTGACGAGCATTAACATTGAAATAGAGATTATAAGACTGACAAAACAGACTTTTTGTGACAATAAGATACCAAATTCCAACCTGACTCTGGTATAACATCATATGACAGATAGCAGGCCCTCAAGGAAAGTATTTTACCCCAAAATATGTGTCTTTGGCATTTTTTGAAATGACCCTGGAGAAACCATCTCTTGTAGGGGAAATTTGCATCTATAGATCTGTAGAGAATCTCCTTCCCTTTCTAGGTCTTTTCCAGATCCAGGAGAAATTTAACTAAGAGTCTGACACCTTTTAAGGTCAAGTAAGATACATTTACCAGGTATTCCCTCTGAAGCCTGCTATTTAGAGGCTTCATCTACGTAACAAGAACCTTGGCTTCTACAACTCCTGTATCTTAACTCAAGCATTTCTTTCTATTGATTTTAACTTTAGGCAAAGCTTAACTCTTTCAACCAACTGCCCATCAGAAAATCTTCAAACTTTAAATCTACCAATCCACCTATGGCTTCCCCCCAACTGTACCCTCCATCCTGCCCCCAAGATATCCAGCCTTTATGGCCAAACCAATGTATACCTATATGTATTGATGTATATCTTTGCCTGTAACCTCTGTCTCCAAAAAATGTATAAAACCAAGTTGTAACCCAACCACATGTTCTCAGGATTTCTTGAGACTGTACCCCGGTGGTGATCACTGATAATTTGCTCAGAATAAACCTCTTTAAACATTTTACAGAGTTTGGCCTTTCTTTTCTCTTTCTCTCCATATATACTCTCTCTCTCTCTCTCTCCCCTCATATACACGCTCTCTTCATATATTCTCTCTCCATGTATACCCTCTCTTCATATATACTCTCTCTCCATATATACTCTCTCTCTCCATATGTATTCTCTCTGTCTTTCTCTCTCTCTCTCTCTCTCTATATATATATATATACACACACACATACACACACACACATTCTCTCTTGTTCTCCCTCTCTACAAACACACACACACACACACATACACATATATATATAAAGCCAAACTTTGTAAAATGTATCTTTTCTGTTAATAAGCAGAAAGAACCACAAGTCCATTGCACTGGCTCTCTCTCTGAGGTAAACAATGACTGGCCCTGTTTTCTTCAATAATCTTCATGCTCAAGGATATCCTACTTTCCCAAGTACAGAACACACTACAAGTTTTAATACTGCTATTCTGTTTTCCCAGAGGTAGTTTTGACCACCTCTCAGATTTTTAAATGTAAATTAATTCAGCTGAATTGCAGCTATGCAGTTATTTATGGTGCATTTGCACCTGGGTAAATTGCCCTATTCCTTTCCTAGACAATGAGGGGATTGTTCCCTTGGGCTTTTTATAATTTGTTGTTTTAAATTAATATTAAATTCCTCCATGAAATGTTGCTTATGGTCAGTGTGGCTTAGACTCCTCAGCAATGTCTCTGACTACATCAAATTCAGTCTTTCAGACTATGGTTGGGTAAATCCACAAAGGGTAGTCCTCCTAGGGTTTCTGACTAACAGTAAGAATGTATCTTCCTGACCTTCTTTCTCCTGCCTCCTAATGACACACACACACACACACACACACCCACACACAAACACACATGAGACATTTATAACACTCCCACTTAAGAAACATCTACTGGGGAATTTTCTCTCCCATGCTTCCTCAGTGTTCACTGGTATTCTTAATATCACTGAATAAGGAGCGGGTATTTTCTAAGTAGCGCCCTGAAAGAGGGTATTTCTGAGTAATGACTTAGTAGTGACAATGTTGTCTATTTCTTTGATAGATGCAGCAGGAAGATAAGGGTGAGGGTCCCCAGTGAATCTTTGACCAGTCTGTGCACTGTGAGGATGGGGTGGAGCCATGGGAAATTCCTGCCATTTGCAGAAGGGAGGAGTCTGGCCTCTCCTGTTCCTGTGTGGAAAGCCTGCTAGCAGGATGCCCTCTTGCTTTGCTGAGAGTTATTTTTCCTTTTTCATTTTCACCCAATAAATTCTGTTCCCCTTCATCCTTCAAAGTGTCTGGGTGCCTAACTATCCTTTTTCATGTGACAAGACTCTGGTTTTTTTCCTACAACATCTTTACAGAAATGAAACAACTTAACATGCCTGTAATGAAATTCACTATCGGTAAAAATTGACAACTGTTTGCATCCATAATTTCTAAACTGTCCATTATGAATGACTCTTCCCTCAACCACTGAGCTGGAATTTTTCTATTCTGCAGCCACCACAGAAGCTGGGACCAGTAATCTCTCCCCTCTCAGCCCACAGGTTTTTACATGTATACACAGTGTATGTGATAGCCCTGGTTCTATCAGGAAAATGTCATGAATAAGCAGGAAAATTAGCCAATAATCTAAAACAGTAACAGCTAAAGGCTAAGAGGATTGTCCTGTTAATTCATGTTATAAGGGATCATGAGTTTAGTTTACCTAAGAAAGATTTTAAAAAATCAGTGGTCTTGAAGGTTACCCCATATTCATGATTCAAAGCCCTCCCAAACTACTCTCCACGTCATTCCCCAGGATGACATTGGTCGATCATAAATCCTCTGCTCCTGATTACTAATTAGCCTCATTTGCCTGTGATTGTATTTATTTGAATATTACTTTATATTTGGTTACCTCATAACCAAAGCAACCAGAAATGGTACAAGCACTATTGAAGGAGGCTACCTTGTCCTTTGACCTTTTTCGCTAGGATCTCACAAACTGAACAATACCACCCATAAACCCATATACTTTAGAGGGTTCCCATTACGACCCTCCTCTGGTCATGGTCCCCTCCACAGTCAAGGAGTCTGTGGAGCTAAGTGTGTGAGCCCGCTAGATAATTCTCCAGATGCCAAGGACACCAGAATTACTGGCCAAGATACCTCAGCTCATTTCCAGGACCTATGAATCCACAGACTGACCATGCTGCCGATACATACATCCCTAAATCATATGATTCACTTTTGGGGAGGCAGTGTGCCCAGAGCTTAAATGAGAGCTGGAATGTCCACTCACATGCATTTAAGGTACCACTAGATGTGGGACAAAGTATCAATAAGAAGAGGAGAGTGGAAAATAGCCTCTGTTAAGCAAAGCTTAACTGGTGCCATTGTTTTGGACTAGCCTCCTATACTAGGCCCCAGCAAACCAGACCAAACCAAAAATGAAGTCACTCTATACTAAGTGACATATAATCAAACTGAAACTTTAAGGAAGCAAGTAGACCCCCAAAAGTCCAGTTTATCCTGAAAACAGGAGATTCACAGCAACCAATCAGAAAGAGCCAGTCTATCTGAGTCAGTGCAATAAGGAAATACCCTCGGCTTTAACCCTTACAAAAAAAGTGACCTGCAGTTGCCTGATGTTAACCAATCTGCTTTTAAAAAGTATTCTGTTTCCTTGTTCCCACCTTGCAAAAATGAACCATTCTGTCATGCTCAGCAGAACATGCATTCTATTTTATAGAATGTGATATCATGTAATTCTAGAATAACAAATAAAAGCCAATTATATCTTGAAACTAAATGTATTGTAATTTCATCTTTTGACATCTCCATTTCAGCTCTTGCCACTACCCCTCAAATGCTAACAATGTACTTTCCACAGTATCTTACTAAAATGTACACATTCCCCTGAATTCACTGACATTCAGAATTCACATCCTGAATTCACATTCTATTTCCACTAACAAAATCTAATAATTCTCCTTCCAACAGTAAAAGAGTTTTCTTTCTCCTAGACAACACTACTCAATGATTTAGGGAGAAAAAAGAAAACATAAAGGTGATCTAGAGGCACACAGCTCTTAAGAAATGCATACCCTTGCAACTACTATATTTCACAACCATATTTTCTTAAGAAGAAATTAGCTTGAGCCATTTTTTTCCCTCTCATCACTCATTTAGGTATGGGCAGTGATATGGCTTGGCTACGTCCCCACCCAAATCTCAAATTGTATCTCCCATAATTCCTACGTATCACGGGAGGGCCCGGTGGGAGGTAACTGAATCATGAGGGTGGGTTTTTCCCATGCTATTCTCATGATAGTGAATAAGTCTCACAAGATCTGATGGTTTTATGAAGGGGAGTTTCCCTGTACATGCTCCCTCTCTTGCCTGCCACCTCGTAAGACGTGACTTTGCTCCTCCTTTGCCTTCAGACATGATTATGAGGCCTCCCCAGCCAAATGGAACTGTGAGTCCATTAAACTTGTTTTTCTTTATAAATTACCCAGTCTCGCGTATATCTTTACTGGTAGCATGAGAACAGACAATGTAGGCTGCTAAGTTAGGTTTGGCATAGTTTACTGAGATTTGTCTTATTTTTCCTTCTGTCTCCTTCTCTCATTTCATGGAAGTGAGCTCTCCATTGTGTCAGGCAGAGAAGGCCTAGAGGAGTTGGAAAACTGATGTAGAGGCATTTTCTTTAAATTCATTTTTGTTTTCTACACTTTAGGTCTTACCCACAGACAGACCTAATGAATAAACCCATAAGTAAAAAGGCATCAAATGGCTGCAATGAATTAACATTGTGCATACTATCAAAATTGCCTATGGTATGAAGCTGTCACAGTCACATAATGAAGAAGCAGAAAGGCCAAATGTGTAGAGTGTAGGGACCTGTGCACATTGCCCAAGAAAACAGAGCCAAAATACCAGTCCAGCTCTTTCATTAATACCAGTAGTCAATCTTTCTTGATCAACAGGAAAGAAGTGAGGAAAAGAAAAGGTAATCTGTGCTTCTTACTGCTTCTAGTAAAAAGAAAAGTAAATTAAAAAAAAAAACTCTATAGTAATATGGACTATATGGTAGAATTTAGCATAAAAATAAAATTATAAAGGAGGATGGAAAAGTGTACAAGGACAAGTTGGGGGAAAAAAACTCCTGTCACATGATTTTTCCCTGACTATAAAATTATTTTCCAAGGCAGTCATATCATATATAGCAATAAGAAAAGCAAAATGATTATAGAGAAAAAGAATTATAAACAACTCATTAAACTTAGAGCAGCACTGTTTATTGCACAGCTACAGGGGCATTGTTACCATCTATAGGATGGTGCCCTTTGGTTATGCAACAAGGTTGGCTGCCAAGAGAACAAGTAGAAGAATTAGAGTAGATGTCTGTCAACGAGCTTCCCAAATTAGGGAATTAAAGAAAGATGATATCAAGAATTGTTTATCAGTAACAGATAATACATAATTTAACAGATAATATATACCATGAATCTATAATCACATGAGTCCTCAAAAGTTTATATACAATAAATTGAAAATGTTAATCATATTATGACAGAAGGCACAAGTAGGGAGGGTTTCAATGAATTCCACCAAGTCATAGGCTGGGATAATGTTACTAACTCCCAGGCCAGACCCACAATTTCTTCCAAGCATTTAATCAACTTAACGGAGCAATCTGACTTCAGGTGAACATTTTGTGGCACCTTGATTCTGCAGGCAATTTCAACTGCTTTTAGATAACACTTCCTCCAGGCTTCAGAGGCATTGTCACTTTATGGGATGGAGGAACTAGGCTATTACATGTCACAAAGCTGATGGTAGCTGAATGATCAAATTAATTCAAATTAGTTCAGATGTGAGCAAGATCCTGAATAAAAAAGACAGCCTGAAGCACTGAGGAAAAAAATCTAAAATGGAAATACATTGAGTTACAAAGAGGATTTTAATGTGCTACCACCGCAATCTTATTTAATAACCTCATTAGAGAACAATAAGCAAGAATAGAAATTGGGGTTCAAAGTTTGTAGAAGATAAGGTAAATTTGAAGTCACTAAATTGAAAAAAAATTATAGTGAGAGAAATTTCAGGAAGGAAAGATCCATAAGCAAGAAATAAAATTAGATTCAACAGGGTATGAGCTAAACATCTGAGTCTAAGAGGAACCAAACTTTCAATACAGGCCAGAAATCTTGAAATGCAAGTTTGAATGGTCATAGCAAGAGACAAATCTGCAGCCTGATACAACACTAACCTCATCCATTGTTGCCTGGAGTTCCCACAGGGAAGGTGGCCCACTCCGTACAGTTTTAGTAAAATAGTTACTTCTTTCATAAGAATGTGACACCTCCATCCTGTCTGTCTGCACCTGTACCTCTCTCTTTCTGTTTACGGTTAGCCAGTTGGCTCCAGCCACCACTGTCCATGGCCTAGATGCGGTGTCCTTTAAGACTGGCTCTCCCAACCTTGAGAGGATGTCAATGGCAGCTGTGACTGTGAGTTTCGGATGTATGCAAACACAAGAAATGCATTCATACTCTTGTGCTTTTCTTGAAGCTGGTCTTATGAAAATGTTTTGTTTGCATGGTTTACCCTGTTTAATCAAGACTGAAACTATTTTTAAAATGGAAAACAATACTTGAGGCTATAGTGCTTTAATTCAAAGGAAGACAGTTTAATGGTAGAATTTCAAATGTTGTGATAGATTCACGGGATTAAGACACTTGGGCAAAGAAGTTCAATTGGCTCTCCTAGAAACTTCCCCAGAGATAATTGTCTTACTTGCTTACACAGAAGCCTGTTGACATTTGCTTACACAGAATGGTGAGCTATCATCAAGATGGAAAGGTGAAGTTTTGCTCCATTTGTCTTTCTATGATAGCCTGTTAGAAAAGGTACATCAGTAGTCATGACTGTCTATATTCTATGCAAAAATTAGTACCTAAAATAATCTGCCATCCCTGTCTCCAACTAAACTGTCATTTGTATTTCATCAAGATTAGGAGAAGAAACTGAGGGACACAAGGATGAGAGATGAAAAAATTTAGAGCCTACAACCATACCCTCCAGAGAAACCTCACTGGGGGCTCTGTACCTGAGTAAGTATCACAAAGGCACAAGTCACCAGAGGAGGCCCCTGAAGGAGAAGAGGGTTATAGTAAAAGGAGTTGAAGAGGCACTTTTGGCAAGTGTGACTTCCCCTAAAGCTCTGTGTTTGGAGGAGTCAACACCCTTGAGCACTCAGTTCCCCTGGCTTCCGAAAAGCCAACCTTGCCCTCTAATTATCTCAATCATAGAAGACACACGGCTCAAGAACTAAAGAAGAATGTATTCATTGTTATGTTCCATGTGCCCAGGCTACCTACCTGAGTTAATCACCTTAGTTCAAAAATGTTTTCATTAATCACTACTCAATTCTTTAATTCCAGACAGTGTAATTATCATTTCTAAGATGATTTCCTCCCAAAGTACGCATACTCCCTAAAGCCATGTAGTTTCTTACTTGTGTTTCATTCATTTCCATTTTCAATCTTCTTCCTCTTCCCCTCAATAGGTTATGAATTTCAAGACTATTCAAATGAAGTGAAGGCAATCCTCCCTTTCACTTTTGCCTTTTTTGGATAGGGACCAGACCTGGCATTCCCTGTTTTATCTTCATGTTAATTGTTCTATTTTCCTAGTCATCTGACCCTTGCCCGTATCTGGGCCTGCAGTACCAATTGGTGATTTTTTTCATCTTCAAGCATACCAGCATTCCTATGACTGCCTGCATCTCTCTCTGTTTTCTCATTATGTCCTTGGACAGTCCTGCCAATGATTTAACCATAGTTTGATTTAGCATGACCTCCCCAAATTGCAATGACATAAAGTCCTCCAAAAAAAGCCAGATGCTCTCCCTGGCAGTAAGAAATTTATGCCATCCATGTGGATGGTAAGAATAGTCTCTTTTATGGCTGCATAGTATTCCATGGTGTATATGTGCCACATTTTCTTAATCCAATCTGTCACTGATGGACATTTGGGTTGATTCCAAGTCTTTGCTATTGTGAATAGTGCTGCAATAAACATACGTGTGCATGTGTCTTTATAGCAGCATAATTTATAATCCTTTGGGTATATACCCAGTAATGGGATGGCTGGGTCATATGGTACTTCTAGTTCTAGATCCTTGAGGAATCGCCATACTGTTTTCCATAATGGTTGAACTAGTTTACAATCCCACCAACAGTGTAAAAGTGTTCCTATTTCTCCACATCCTCTCCAGCACCTGTT